>NC_083764.1:3517911-3560411 GCF_963514075.1 Conger conger | reverse complement strand
CATCACATTGTGGATAGCACGCTCTTCTAGATTCCTGAAATGGCATGTGTGGTGGTAAGTCAAGGGAATTGTTTCAAAATGTCCGCTGGTGCAGCCCATTGCAACACACACACGTACACACGCAAACACACAGTCAACGGATTACTAATGGGCATTAATTTTCTGTTATAAACATACACCCATTAGGACATTAGACTGAGGTGCCGCTTGAGTCAGGAGACCACTGCCAGACTTTGTGATTGACAGCCGAGGCCCGAGGAAAAGCAGCCTCCCTCAAAAGAGAGAAAGCGTCACCGACACCGCACACGTTTATTAGCATTAGCGCCGTTTAGAAAAGCACGACCACAGACTGTTGTTTTCTTTTGCGGTAATACGTGCAGTAAATTCTGTTCACAGTTGTTTGGCCAAGGATTCAGTCTGTCGCGGAGTTGTTGGATTGCAGGCTCTGGTCGCGCCGCGTTGGGGGTCTGTAGGAGAGGGAGTACGGGGGACACTGTAGGTTTAGGGCAATGGAAACACGAAAGGAAACACATTTTTTTGCAAACAGGTTACAGTTTTGTGAGAGGGAGTCAGATCTTGTAGCCAGGCACAGAAACCTATCCGGGTGTGAAGTGGAGGTCCCTATTTCGATTAATGGGAAAACTGAAAAGCTACTTGAAAACAGAAAGCAACAAAAACGAAACAACGAGCTTCCTCTTGAACAAGTGATGCTCATGTACTCGTGTATTGCGCTCTATAGGTTGTTTTGACTTTTGTCATTGTAACGTCTACCAGAAAAACAACACCTATACATGATAACATGATTTGGGGGAGGCCACTTGCTTCTAGTGGCTTGTGTTGCGTCTGCCTGTCTGGGAAAAAGATTATTACGAAGCATTATGCTGATTGAGCTGCAAGGAAAACGCAATTTTATAGTCAGACTTTTTTTTCTTTAAAAAAAAAAATCAATTTGGTGTCTCTCATTCTGAAATAGATGTGGAATATTTATACATTGTTTGAAAAAAAGAAAAGTTTTTGTTTTGTTGAACAATATTGTCCATTACATTCTTTGCAAATGTAGTTTCCATTGTAATAGTCACATCAGGAGATCCCTTAACCGTGCATGAGCACACACCGTGTTTAAACTGGTGCTGAAAGATTTTGTTTTTTTATTTTTGTTACTATTGGTTAATGAATTAATTTTGTTATTTGTACTGTTTTTTTGTTGTTTTTTTTTTTTCAAAAAGGCACTTTGTGAAAAGGTCAGTGCTTGTATGTGTCTGTAGAGACTTGTGTTGAAAGGTGAACTTTTAAGTGATTGGCTCGTTTCTTATCACACGAATGAGTGCAAAATAAACCACATAAGATTCTCAAAAGTTATGTCCATCTTTTCCTTCTTCCTCTTTTAAAAGCACCGCGTGTAAAAATGTAACAATAGAAAACGAAAGCACCACAATGAAGCATCTTGCAGGATGAATTAATTTGTATAAGGTGCATACACTGAAGTGAGATTTGTCACAATCGTCTTTCCTTCAGAAATAAAATGTGTGTATATATATATATATATATATATATATATAATGTGTATATACATTGCACAGAAGCTGTAAGTCACCTTCAGTGTGTAGCCCTTAAATTATTGGCCACAGAGTATAATTATATAGTAGCGATGAAGTCGTCTGTCTGGGAAAATCGGAGTCGAAAGATGAGACCGTATGGTAAACGGTGAAGACCAGCTAATTACCCTCGACGGACATTTTGGCTCTGGAATGTCTACGCAGCGCCATGGACAGCAGTGCAAATTCCAGAGCCAACATGGCTAACCGTGGGATACAGTTGCGCGGTGCCGCAACCTCGCCAGGGTCACCTGCAAAACGCGCAGGCGCACTTTGCCTGACAGCGCGTAGCCAAGGGCTGGTCGGAGACTCAGGGGCGGCCCGTTACCAGAACAGCGCTGGAGCTAGCAACGACGGCGGCGGAGTGTCAGACTACGCAGTGAGAGGATATTGCTAACAACACAGGGGAACGGAGTCGCTTGAACACAGTGAGTACAAAACGGACCGACAAATGTCAACCGTCCGTTCGTTTGTCTTTCTCAGTGCGACGGCTCGGTCGTGCAGGGCCGTTAGCTGGTTTTGCACGTTTAAAGGCAGATATGGCATGATTCGCAATAGCAACGGCTTGTGTTTTATCCATTCAACGTTAATGCTGGTGACAGTGGCGTGTGAGATTTCCACGCAGGCCTGCAGAGGGGGCTCGGAAAAGCAGCCCTATTCCCGGTGTCATATATTACAACTATCGCGCTATGCGCTATTACGCAGCTGAATTGATTTGTCCGACTGCGCTGTGTAGCTGCTACATTACAAGGTTAGCTATATTGGTTATGCAGCCCTGGACGAAATGGGTCATTTTTAAACACGTGAGAGAGGCTGACATATTCAGCTAGAGAATGAATGCGAGCACAGGCCTACGTATGGGGTGTTTAAAAAACACCCACCTTAGAATATTGACAGCGCGAAACTTGTGCGCCAGTATCAGGCCAGATACGCCGCAAACGAGCTGTGAGCAGGCCTATATGTATGTTTGATGACATTTTATCTCACATTTGACATTTTGAAGCGCGAATGACCAGACCTTTGGCTGGATACTTGCGAAATAGGTGGCACGCTTTGAAACCGGTGGCAGACAAGCATGTTACTTAATTTTTTGCTGTGTCAAGACTCCTGGTCACTTATGTCGTTTATAACAAATGGTAAAACGGCGTTTCTTCACCTCAGACTATATGGAGTGTTGGAATTATGAAAAGCAAATTGTGATTGCAGTATTATACATTACACTTCAAATAGAATCTGGGTGTATTGTTTTCTGTCATACAATGTTTTGCGAGCTTTTTACGGCACAACGAGAGAACCTGCGTGGATATATCATGTGTTACATGGGAATATGACGGCGCCTGACTGAGCTGATTAATTGATAAGTATGTAGAATCTGATGAAACGAGCGCTTAAGACTTTGACGGCGTGCGGAGGGAGGGTACCGTAATGCTATGCGGTAGACACACAGCATTCGGCCGTTCCCCTCCTCTCCCCCAGTCGGCCCAATCGTTTTAAAATGTCATGCTTTATGTGCGTTTGTTTAAAAGGTGGCGGGACTTTTTACAGCGAAATCGATTCGTTGCTGAACGTACAGAAATCACTGCAGTTAAGAGGCGAGCATCTTTGCCAAGCTGTTGCGGGTTCACCGTTCAAACGGAGGCGTTCTGGAGCCAGCACAGGAAAGTCACTCGGATGCAAAGTGGCTAAGACGTCATTCTTGTGGCGTTGCCAATTCCTGAATATTTTGGTACGAAGTTGTGTGGGGGGGGGAGACTTTGTTATCAGAAATTGAATTGTTAAGGGCTGCAATCCCCCCCCAGAATAAGATATTATATTGATTCCATGCAAATTGTGGAAATTGTTTGATATATTGCTCCATAATATTACTTAAGTTTCTTTCTTTTCAAATGTACACTGGACTGAGTTTTATGTGTGTCTTTTCACCGTAAACATGCTGCATTCAGCTAATTAGATTTCGCTGTGAAATGAATGGGCTGTCCTCTTTTCCTTCGAGAAGAAAAGTAATGGTTCTCTGTCCTTGGTACTGTACCAAAGCTGGCTTGAAAAACGTTTGTCCGGTGCTTGAAAAACGTTTCTATCACGCAGCTTTAAGCGGGATCCCCTTTACGTTCCTAAGGAGAGGGGCTGCGTTTAGACTGTGTTAACGAATCGCGCACGCTGGCACCCCGATGTTTGGCCCCTCTTAAAAGATGGAGTGTTTTTTTTATGCAGATGAAAAGTCTGGGCTTTCACGCTAAATCTCAACTTTAGGTAACCGTTCATCTCCCGTTGGAATTCGGACGAAACAAGATATCTGCTCGCCATGATTATCACTCTGCAATTTTCTGGAGATTGTGAGGATTAAGAATACAAATATTACTCTGGGGCAGCTTCGCAGACACAGATTAATCTTAGACTAAAAAATTTTTTTTTAAAGTTTTTTAAGAAAAAAATGCAGAATCTCCATTCAAATGTTTTTGTCCATGGCTAGGCTAGGCTGTGTCTGTGGAACTGGCCCTACGTATGATCGGTGGCTGTGGCTGCTATAAGAAGGGGCGTTTTAAAAAAGTGAAGCATATTCTTTAAACAGTAAGCAAGTGCTGCTGTTGATTTGAAGGTGCTTGTGTAGTACGCTCTATAAGGTAGCTCTAATGCCCACTAAATGCTTGTATTAATTCCTTGAGAGACCTGTTCATCGCAGGAGTGCCGTTCATTTGGAGTGAAATGATGGAAGGCTAAGTTGGCTAACTGGAGAAGATATTCAACTACTATAAAAAATAAAAATAAAAAAAATCTGATGATGGGATTGGCCCTGGTCCTTATCTTTGTTGTGCAGGTAACAGTTGAAATTGTACTTCCCTCTAGGGTCTTTCAGCGCACTTATCCCTGGTTATGGGTATGCACTTTGCACTTTGTTGTACGTCACTCTGGATAAGGGCGTCTGCCAAATGCCATTAATGTAATGTGATGTGATGTGATGTAATGTAATATGTACTGTATGTGAGTGTATCAACACAGAGGGCCGGGGGGCCCCAGCCTGGTCCTGGATTTGAATCCTGGCCGGGACATCTCTGTGTGCAGTTTCCATGTTCTCCCCGTTTCTGTGTGGGATTCCTCTGGTTTCTTCCCACAATCCAAACACGGGTAGGTTAGGGATATTGCCCGTAGGTGTTTGAGTGAATGGTGTGTGCGTGAGTGTGTGAGCGAATAGTGTGTGTGTGTGTAGGTAAAAGTGTGTGCGTGCCCTGCGATGGATTGGCAACCTGTCCAGGGTGAATTACTTCTTCTCGACCAATGCATGCTGGGATAGGCTCCAGCACCCCCCCACAACCCTGACCAGGAATAAGCGGGGTAGATAATACAGTACAGTGTGTCTGGATGTAAGAGTACAACAAAATAAGAAGAACAGCATACTGTGGCATTCAGAATGGAGCACGTCTGTTGCCGTGAGTTCAGAAAAGAGTGTTTCTCAGATGTGCGTGTCAATGCTCGTTGCAACACTTTTACCGTGTTAAGCGTAATGAAAATCACTAGGCCCTGAGCACTGAGACCACGTTGTGTGTACAAGACTGTCTTTCTTGGAGAAACCCTGATCTGTTTACTCAAACCATATTTGACTAAAGTCTAAAAATAGTATGTTCAGAAAAACGACCACAGTGGTATGCATAATAAAATTCAAAAAAACCCTTTCGACTATTGACTAAAAAGAGTTTGTGAAGAAAACCCCACACTCTAGCCTTGTACATTGGCCAATATGAAAACTATATTTGTTACAGACTAAGCAGGGGACAGTCCCTCCAGGAGCAATGTGGGGTTAAGGGCCTTGTTCAAGGGCCCAGCGGCTGTGCAGATCTTATTGGGACTAGACCCAGGCTTGAACCACCAACCTTCTGGGTCCCAGTCAAGCACCTTAGCCAGGTTGGCAAGAGAGAGGTGTTATTAAGAGATTTAAAAGTGAAAGTAGAAAGTGGAAGGTATCGGCCTTGATCATTTGGACGGTGATTTAAGAGAGCTGTAATGTTTATGTTCTTGAACAGAGCTGTTTTATGGTGACTGTAAACCAGGTGGTCTGTGGTATCAGCGTACGGTACTGTACTGTAAACCTGGCAGTCTGTGGTATCAGCGTACGGTACTGTACTGTACTGTACAGCCTGTATCATGCCGGTCTGTCTGCTGCAGTGGGCAAGGTGGTGTGGGCCTATAAACACCATGGAGTTTACCCTGCACGGATCTGTGATGCTCTGGAGCACCATGTCACTGTCTCCCTCCCCGTCTCTCCCTCTTCATCTCTCTCTCTCTCTCTCCCTCCCCGTCTCTCCCTCTTCATCTCTCTCTCTCTCTCTCCCTCCCTGTCTTTCCCTCTACATCTCTCTCTCCCTCTTCATCTCTCTCTCCCTCCCTGTCTCTCCCTCTACATCTCTCTCTCCCTCTCTCTCCCTCCCTGTCTCTCCCTCTACATCTCTCTCTCTCCCTCTTCATCTCTCTCTCTCTCCCTCCCCGTCTCTCCCTCTTCATCTCTCTCTCTCTCCCTCCCTGTCTCTCTCTCTACATCTCTCTCCCTCTTCATCTCTCTCTCCCTCCCTGTCTCTCTCTCTACATCTCTCTCTCTCTCTCCCTCTTCATCTCTCTCTCTCCCTCCCTGTCTCTCCCTCTACATCTCTCTCTCTCTCCCTCCCTGTCTCTCCCTCTACATCTCTCTCTCTCTCCCTCCCTGTCTCTCCCTCTACATCTCTCTCTCTCCCTCCCTGTCTCTCCCTCTACATCTCTCTCTCTCTCCCTCCCTGTCTCTCCCTCCCTGTCTCTCCCTCAACATCTCTCTCTCTTTCTCTCCCTCAGTAAACCTCTTTACTCTGCAGAACTGATCTTATACACTGTCTGCCTCTGTAGCCACCACAATCTCTCTCTATATATATATATATATCTGTCTTTCTCTGTCTCTCTCTCATCCACACGCTCTCTCTTTCTCTCGAAACATCTTACATCTTTGTCTCTCACTCCCCTCAGACTGATCTAACCACTCAAGTTTTTCCCTAAGAACATGTTGATGTGTGTGTGTGTGTGTGTGTGTGTGTGTGAGGAGGAGGGTGTGAAGTCCATTGTATTAAACTGATGGATGATGTTTCAGCTACTGTATGCAAAGATTGTATCACTGAGGAGGCAAAAATAGTGTGTGTGTGCGAGTGTGTGTGAGTATGTGTGTGTGTGTGTGTGAGCGTGTGTGTGTGAAGCCCCTCTACACATCACACACAATGACTTTGGAATAGCAACAGGTGCTGCTAGCTGGATTGTTAAGTCTTGTTAGCAATTACCTACAGCTTGAGTCAGTGCAACACTGGAGCAGCAACTCTGTTTGCTTCAGGAGAACTGATCCGAAATTTGTGACTTCACAAGTCAGACTTGTGAGGTCAAAAGTCACCTTGAAAATATTGTCCAATGTTTGAGCCAGCTTACGGTCTTTTCAACAGACGACAGTAGTGACCGTAGTTCCATTTCCAAATTTCAAATTTTGACCCATCAGGAAAAAGGTTACCCGTTTATGTCCTGGGTCATTTCCCTAACAGTCAAGTTTGTTTATAACGTGGAGTCTGCCGCCATCCATTCTTATTATGCAGTCCTGTCTGTATTGGCTGATTAAACGCATGTTAATGACTTCTTAATCAGTGAAGCTTTAATGGCGACGAAGACGGCACAATTAGGGGAAGTAATGAATGCGTCTTTAATGGGGGAGAAGTGGGTGACCGTTTAATTTTAACCCCCCCATCCCCCGGGGGATGTTTTCACTGTAGCCCACAGAAGTCAGGAGAATGCCCGAGTGTCGTTATTCAGTTCCCTTTGTCTGTCGGGCAGTCTGTTTTGTTTGTCTGTTTGGGCGTTTGTCTGTTTGGGCGTTGTTGTGAAATGAAACAAGTCCGGTCGCGTCTGTTAAGGGCTGTATTGTATTGGATGGCGATGGGATTTTCGCTACGCGCAGGGCTGGCATTATCTTTCTGCGGGAGCCCGCTGTGTGTCGACGAGAGTGTTGATTTACAGTGCTCCTGCGTGGCGTGGATGGGGGCTTCAGCCGATTCTGATTGGAGAAGATATTATGTACTCAAAAATCACTGTTTCTTTTTCCCCCGGTCTTTTAATGCTTTCCGCCCCCCCCCCCCCCCCCCCCCCCCCCCCCGCCAAGAAAAATAAGTTAAGCACCTCACGGAAATATCAGCGTGTGATGATTAATAACAGACGCTAATTATATTAGCATATTTTTGCCTTCTGTGTTTGCCACTGTCTCTGCTAACGGTCTGTCGCCGTTCCCGGCGTGCATCACACAGCGCGTCGCCCACCTTACGCTTTTAGGTTCTTACGTTTACTGAAAGTTAGTTTTGGTTCTCAGAACATTTTTTAGCATACGCACGAAGTTGCGGTAACGTTATATGAACCTTATTGTAGGTTACCTGAACATTTTCTGAATGTTCATTTTGCCCAACTAGGGAACGTTCTAAAAATGTTGGGAAGCAAAACGTTTCCAGAATCGTTGCAGGAACGTTATCCAGGGAACGTTATGCCAGCAAGTAAAACATTCTTGCATCACGTGTTTCTAGAACGTTCCAGGAACATAACGTTCCCTCTTAGCTGGAGCGTTGGCGTTGTAGAGACAGAGCCGTGTGTGTGTAGCGGAAGCATTGAATCTCTCCCGCAAACGCTGCGTGAGATGCTCTCTGTTCGTCTCGTATTTATTTAAATGCGTCCCCAAATTCAGCCCGCAATTATTGAGCCTGCCCGCTGCGCACGTTGTCAGTAGCGCGAGTTAAAGTGATTACCGGCGCTTTTGTTTTGGCAGTTTTGTTTCGTCTGTTTTTTTTTTACCAGTTCGTTTTGATCGATATTCTGTAACCAACAACTTTGTGGTGCGTCCTAAATGACAAGACGTTACACAGTGTCCTGAGGTTCCGTAGTTATCAGGCACACTGTATAATCTTTAACACAGCGTTGTAAATCATTTCAGCGGCTCTTTGCATACAAATCCATTGTCACTTGCAGCATTGTTAATGTCAGGGGAAACTGACAGGTTCAGATCTTCATCTATTGAGGTCAGCCGATACACCTGCAGTTTGACCTGGGGCTAACTTATTAACAGCTTCCCGGTTTCACCCTGTCATAATAAAAGCTCCCAATGGCGTTGTTCTGGGTCAGCAGCTTCTGTTTCCTGGTAGAGCCAGAAGGTCAGAAATAAAGGTACAAAAAGAGCCTAAAAAGGTACAAATGCTTGTCGCTAGGGTGGTACCCTAAAGGTATGTAAAATTCCCCCCCGATCCAGCAATATATAATTAATCATTTGTAAAACGTGCTTGGAAAACGTACTCATTTGTACCCAGACAACATTACTGTTCGTTCAGGGTACATTTGGGAATTCTTTTTCCATCGCTGAAGAGCAAGAAATGTGGCTCCATTGTCGCTGTGTTTGTGAGAGCGCCTCGTCCCGGGCTCTGGAACATTCTGGGCTCGTCCGGCTGTGTTGGCTCGCGCGGGCTTCTGGCCTGTTGTTGTCGATTCTGCACCACGATCCCGCTGAGTCAGCGGGTATTTTCTGTACGCACCGCACCCCCGCACCCCCGCACTGCCCCCCCCCCCCCCCCCCCTCCAGTGTAACAGCTGAATCAGTGCTAAAGCCACTGGGGGTGTTTCTGTGCCAGACAAACCCCCCCCCCCCCCAGAAAGAGAGAGACAGAGAGAGAGAGACAGAACACAGCCTCTGACCTGCTCCCCACACCTAACGACCTGCTTTCCAGTGATGCTGGATTGTTCATTATCTCCGAGTTGCGCTCACATCTCAGCTTGGCCATCCGACCGGCTCACAGCCACAGGAGTCTGGGGGTGTCTCGGCCAAATCCACAACCTGCCGCCGCCACCTAATCATCGTCCCCCAGTTAAATTGGCTAAAATCGTTCTCTCCCTTCTCCGCCTCAGCTGGTGTGTGGGGAGCGTTCTGGCGCAAAATGGCCGCCATTGCGTCACCCAGGTGGGTGCAGCACATTGGTGGTGGTTGAGGCGGGATTCCCCCTCATCACTGTAAGCACTTTGAGTGTGAGGAAAGTTCCATGTAACACATTATTATTATTATTATGATTACACTCTGACTCAGTAAAGCTCTCGAGTGTGTAACACACACCGATGTTCTACGTGGATTCCTTCAGCTTTCTGAACTGACTGTGATGGCCTGACTGACTTTTTATGGCCATTTCTTTTGCGTTTCTTTGGGAACTTAAATCCTTAACTCCGATCGTGTTGCTGTCAGCAAGAGTCTGGAGATGAACTCCAATCAGATCAGATTAATTTATGTTGTGCGTTTCCCCAAAAACATTTGTCACGGTGCAGGGAACGGCACTGCTCAGCCCAGGCCCAACGGGCAGCCATGCCAGGAACAGCCTCCCTCAGGTAGAGTAAATATGAGAGACCTCTGGAGGAACCAGACCCTGTTGGAGGGAGCTTGTCCTCTCCTGGCCAGCTCAGGGTGTGGAGAGAGGTGCAGGGCGATGTCTTTTTGTCGGCCGACCTGACAGTTTTTTCCACCACGGGGCTCCCTCAGCAGATTTCCCGAGCGTTTGTCCCACAGGGGTTCTGATTCCTTTCAAATGTAAGGTCTGTGGTTAGTGTCGGCTTAAGGGAGGTTCACATTTTGCTCTATGAGTTAAATTACATCCGTTAATATCTCAATCGTGAATGTCAAAAACAGGGGGAATCCCTCTGTTACAAAAATGGAATATTTACACACACACACACACACAGACACACAGGCACACACACACATACACGTGTACATACACACTCTCTCTCACACACACTTTCACACAAACACATACACACGTACATACACACTCTCACACACACTTTCACACATACACATACACACACTCACACACACCACACACACACCCACACTCACACACATTCTCTCTCACACAACACACTCACACACATTCTCTCTCACACAACACACTCACACACATTCTCTCTCACACACCACACTCACACACACTCTCTCACACACCACACTCACACACACTCTCTCTCACACACACACACACACACCAGCCTTACACACTATGCAATAAAACCCGCTGCGCTTTTGCTGACAGGATGAAAACCTGCACTTACGGACGAGAGGGGGCTTCCAGCAATTGTTCGGTTAATGTGCGCTTTATAAAAGAGGGAGAGGTAAATAATGGTTCCCACGCGAATGCTACTGTAGGCGTGGTGCTGTCATATCAGCGGCCCCGGAGAGGGGCAGCGGGAAAAGGCTTCCGTTCGGAACGCCGCCGGAACCACAGCGGGAATGGGGCTCGCGATTCCCTGTCGGAAAACACATCCTCCACTCTGTGTGAACGGTGCTGTTCATGCTACTGTAAATGCTAACCTGAGCGGTGTGTCGAGAACAGGTGTTTCACGCTGGTGTTTTTTTTTGTCACCGATAGCAAACGGCTCAGGTGTCACGCAGATCAAACAACAGCTCCGAAATGTAAGCAGGTTTTTTTTTTGTGTGTGTGTGTGTGTGTTTGTTTTCTTTCATTTTTTATCACATCGTGAGTTCGTTTGTCACCGGAGGTCGACCGAAAAATTGTGAAAAAATACTTAGCACCTATCTGACCTAGTTCCGCAGTGCTAGTACAGGGACTGGGTGTGGTTGTCCCAGTGACACAGAAAGAGTCTCCTGGGCTGAATTTGTGCCGCACGGAGGGTGGGGATCCAGAGGGTAGCTGTAGGGTATCGGCAAGGTGCCATCTCCCTGTTTTTTAACCATGTCGTTGGGTGGGGGTTCCCCGGGGACCCTGCCTGACTCTCTCACACTGCCACCTCATCATCCCCTCGTTTATCTGTTCTCTCCCCCTCCACCTCAGCTGGTGTGTGCTGAGCGTTCTTGTGCAAAATGGCTGCTGTTGCATCACCCAGGTGGTGGTTGAGGCGAGTTTCCCCCTGATCACTGTAAAGCACTTTAGGTGTCTAGAAAAGCCCTTTAATTATTATGATTATTATTACTTAACCAGATCTGTTCACCATCGGAAGTTGATTTCTGGCAGCTGTTTGCACTGTTGATCTCAGCGCACGATGTGAGGAAAACTGAGATCATCTCTGAGACTCTGGCAGAGGAAACGCCAGTGTTTATTTAGATTTTTTAAGCCATTATTTAACCCTCAGATGATGCTATGGATTTATGATCGCTTTTGCTTTCGGGGTGGGATTGAGCCCAACAGTCTGAACCTGGCTGCTCTCTGGTCGTCGGTGTCCGTCGTTAGCGTGTCCGCCGTTGGCGTGTCCGTCGTTAGCGTGTCCGTCGTTAGCGTGTCCGCCGTTGGCGTGTCTGTCGTTGGCGTGTCCGTCGTTAGCGTGTCCGTCGTTGGCGTGTCCGTCATTGGCGTGTCCGTCGTTAGCGTGTCCGTCGTTGGCGTGTCCGTCATTGGCGTGTCCGTCGTTAGCGTGTCCGTCGTTGGCGTGTCCGTCATTGGCGTGTCCGTCGTTAGCGTGTCCGTCGTTAGCGTGTCCGTCGTTAGCGTGTCCGTCGTTAGCGTGTCCGCCGTTAGCGTGTCCGTCGTTAGCGTGTCCATCGTTAGCGTGGCGTTGGGTGGGCAGCTCCCCCCGGGCCAGTCTCAGGAGCTCTGCCCTGATCGTTGTTTTCAGACGAGCCTCTCACCGCCCGCTCCGTACGCGGCCGGGCTGCGCTGGGCCGTGGCTCGACGCTCAGGACCGCGGCTGTGAAAGGGCTCACAGGCTGGAAGTAACACGCCAGCACAATGCCGGCTTTAGCAGGGTGGGCCGGTCATTACAGTGTCGATACCCAGCGAAAGCCTGATCACACACAACCAGAGGCTGCAAAAAACAAAAACATGAGTCAATCTTAACGAGTAGTTGCTTGGGCTTGAACCAACAACCTTCCAGGTCCCAGTCATGCACCTTAGCCACTAGGCTACAGGCTGTAGGCTACCCCCAGTGAGTGTGCTTGGCTGTGAGTTGGTTCAGAGGGCGGTGCAGGAGCTCTGGTTCTGCAGGGGCGGTGATAATCGCTCTGACAGCGTTTTCGTGGGTAGCTCCAGCCCCCGTGACATCACAGCGAGGCCTTTCATCGCACGCGCACAATGGGGCTCTGTGTTCCGCAGGGGGGCCCTGTAATCGCCCCCCCCCACCCCCCCACACCCCCCACACCCCCTTCACCCCCCACCCCCCCCACCGCCCTACACCACCCCACACCCCCCCACACCACCCCACAACCCCTACACAGGGCGTGAGTCTGTGCTGTCTGTGCTGTTCACAGGGTGTGTGTCTGTGCTGTTCACAGGGCGTGTGTCTGTGCTGTTCACAGGGTGTGTGTCTGTGCTGTTCACCAGGGTGTGTGTCTGTGCTGTTCACAGGGCGTGTGTCTGTACTGTTCACAGGGTGTGTGTCTGTGCTGTTCACAGGGTGTGTGTCTGTGCTGTTCACCAGGGTGTGTGTCTGTGCTGTTCACAGGGCGTGTGTCTGTGCTGTTCACAGGGCGTGTGTCTGTGCTGTTCACCAGGGTGTGTGTCTGTGCTGTTCACCAGGGTGTGTGTCTGTGCTGTTCACCAGGGAGTGCGGCTGTGATCTTCACCAGGGTGTGTGTCTGTGCTGTTCACCAGGGAGTGCGGCTGTGATCTTCACCAGGGTGTGTGTCTGTGCTGTTCACAGGGTGTGTGTCTGTGCTGTTCACCAGGGTGTGTGTCTGTGCTGAAAACCCTCTACTGATGAACCGCAGGGTGCTTTATAGCTAGTTTTCTGCTTTTACTGCACCTGGTCCGACCCCATCTGAAACGCCGTAATAGATTTCTTCCTACATTCCTGTTTTATCCGTCCTACCTTTACACCTCTCCGGCCAGCGGAGGATGGGCTCCCCCTCTACAGCCGGGCTCCTCCCCAGATCTCTCCCCACTGAAGATGTTTTTTCTCATGACTGTTTTTCTGGGTTTTTACAGCGTTTGCCCTTTCCTTGTTACCCTCCTGACACTCTGTAAAGCGTCTTTGTGACGGTCTCTGTAAAAAGGGATATTGTTTTATTTACTTACAGAGGCTGCCTGGGTGGCAGGGTGGCGTAGTGGTCAGTGTTGTTACCTCGCTAGGAGGTTCTGGGTTTGAGTCCCGACCAGCCACATCCTCCTGTTCATGTGGGTTTACTCCGGGTGCTCTGGTTTCCTCCCACACTCAGACACGCATGTCAGGTTAGGTTTGCTCCTGCCGTTGCCCTTGACCGAGGCTCTGGCCTCAGAGCTGGAGCTGGTCCCCGGGCGCTACACTGTGGCTGCCCACTGCTCCTAAGTGACCAGGATGGGTACCATGCAGAGGACAGATTGCCCTATGGCATGATATCTTATTTCTTGGGTGAAGGAGTGGTCTTTGGTTGCATAATATTCAAACTTTACGTGAGATCGCTAGGTTCGTTTTATCTATTTGCAAATGTGAGACACAGCGTAACATCCCTGTTGTAGGCTAATGTATATCCGCGTTTAACCGTTTGCTGACGTAGCGGAATAAAGTGTAATTTGCCCTCCGGTGATTCAGTGGACTTCAGACCCGAGTGAGATCACCTCTTTAAAAAAGGTGCTCGCTCTCCGGCCCTTCAGTGGCAATGATAAGCAGGAACTCTCTATTTGAAAAACAGGAACTCTCTGTGTTTAAAGCTGTAAAGGCACTGGAATCTGAACTCTCGACTTCTGTGTTCAGATCAAAGGTGGGAAGCAGTTGTCATGGCCTTGCATAAAGGGTGTGTAGAAAGAAAGTAGAAACTGTGGCCTGTTTGCTGATAGTTTTTTGTGAATGGTGAAACTCACATGACAGAGAAGGATTGTGTAAAAATAACTCTTCTACTGAACCTTTAACTTTGATAGTTGGACCTGCTCTGGACTCATTTTAGCTGTATTATAGTTACTGAATATATTACAGTTTTACGACAGTAATAGTTTTATTGTTTGCGCTCGGTCAAAGTGATATTTATTCCGTGAATTCAGACGGATCGGACTGAGTATTCAGAGGTGGGTTTAAAAGCCGTCGTTCTCGACGTTCCTGTGGAACCCCGACGCCCCCGGACCGCGGTCGGCCCGTCAGACGGGCGATTGTTCTGCCGGCGGCCCAGAGCGCCGAGCGCCCGCAGGAATCTGTCCCACCGCCCCCGCCGCGATTATCGTTTATAACCCGTCTGCGCTGGACGGCGCTGAAGCATTGCCAGACGTGCAGGGAGTGTGTTTGACGTACGTTAGCCGAGGTTGAGCGTCCGACGCGTACATCAGAGGTAATTAACGCACATCTGTGCGTGTTAAGAGGCGTGTTTCTGGCGCTTTTCTGTTTCCGCTCCACGTTCGCTTCAGTGACCCCGTGCTTCAGGTCTGAAGACAGCAGAGACGTGAAAAGCGAAATGAAATGGTGAATCCGTGCGTGCGTTGATGAGTAAAAGGCTTTGACGTTTCGTAAACTGCACACTGTGTGTCGCGGCCGTCTGGCTGCTCACCTCACCCCCTGAGTGAGGAGCTGGGGTGTTGTGGTTCTGATGGAGCCGCCTCAGACGCAGGTAAAGGTAGGGGGCCCCTCAGACGCAGGTAAAGGTAGGGGGCCCCTCAGACCTCAGACGCAGGTAAAGGTAGGGGGCCCCTCAGACCTCAGACGCAGGTAAAGGTAGGGGGCCCCTCAGACCTCAGACGCAGGTAAAGGTAGGGGGCCCCTCAGACCTCAGACGCAGGTAAAGGTAGGGGGCCCCTCAGGCCTCAGACGCAGGTAAAGGTAGGGGGCCCCTCAGACCTCAGACGCAGGTAAAGGTAGGGGGCCCCTCAGACCTCAGACGCAGGTAAAGGTAGGGGGCCCCTCAGACCTCAGACGCAGGTAAAGGTAGGGGGCCCCTCAGGCCTCAGACGCAGGTAAAGGTAGGGGGCCCCTCAGGCCTCAGACGCAGGTAAAGGTAGGGGGCCCCTCAGGCCTCAGACGCAGGTAAAGGTAGGGGGCCCCTCAGACCTCAGACACAGGTAAAGGTGCGCTGTACCTGTCGAGGCTGGCTGCTCAGAGACGCTCCTCCCGTTCCTCGCCTGTAAACACGGCGGTTTACACTTTCAGGCGTGCGAAGACGGCGTGCTCTCCTCCTGTGACCTGCGTCCGGGGAGGTCGAGTCACGAGTTGTGAAGCACGTGCTCTCAAGGTTACGAGCGTTAAAAAAACCCCTGCGCATCGGGAAGCTGTCCACGCCCAGAGATCCAGGGTTACGCCGCTATAGCGACTATCTGACAGGGAAGGGGCGGGGGGTGGAGCGGCTTATCTGCTGCTGGTCACGGCGTGAGCACAGATCTGGATATTTCCTGTGGCTATGTGGACAAACTGTTTTCTGCTGAATGTAAATCTCTCTCTCTCGGATAGATTGTGGGTGAGGAACAGATCGTCCCCGAGGATGAAATGTGCGCTACTTCTTTTGGGTCTGATTGAGGGGTTCGCTGCTGGCCTGCTGTGTGGTCTAATGCCATTCCTTTCCCTTCTTCCTGTTTGTGATGGTGGGCAGATCGGCCATCTCCCCGGTTAATGAGTCACATTACAGCACAGATGCCCTGTCTGAACACGGTGATATTGGGAGAACAGAGGACGAGTGAAAAAGGGTTCTGAAAGGGTTCTGAAAGGGTTCTGAAAGGGTTCTTTGGCCTGATTCCCTTTTCAGTTCCTTATGTTTAGGGTTCCTCTGTCAGAGGTGTGAAGCGTGAAAGAGCCATTTTGCCCAACAGAAACCCGAAGGGTTCTTCTGTGGAATCACAGGGTTACTTTTCGAACTAGTTTTATTGTTGAATTGCTTGAATTGTTTTATGTATTGATTGATTGATTGATTGATTTATTTATTGATGTGTTTTTATAGCTCTGTGGGTTCCACCAGAATGTAAAATGTTATTTTTCTCCGTTGTGTTCAGGAATCTGATCCGTCCGTACCTGCAGGAAGCGCTTCCACACACTACTCCCAGGGGCTCGGTACAAAGGTAGGTTTCCCCGGAGACGCACCTGCCCCCTGGCACACCTGTGTTGTTTTGCTCTCTCCCAGGTGCCGTTCCGCCTTCCGGCCATTCTGATTGGTTGACAAGGGACAGTCATGAATATTCACGAGATCGGGGCTTGCATTGGGAGTTGTCACGGTGATGCTGGAGGCACTTTTAAGTGCTAGTTTTCTTCGTGGTCAGGTCGTGTTCTGTGATATCTCACCTGCCCGTTTGCAATCACAAGTACGCACCTGTTCACACCTGTTCACACTGCTCACAGACACACCTTTGGTCCACGGTGAAGTCTCTCCTGTTGATCCCAGACTCTCCTGATCGGTGTGTTCCCTCACCCTGCTGTGAGTGACTTTATGAAACAGTGGTTATGTAAGACTTGGGATTTAATAACATGCTTCTGCATAACACTAAACCTTTGGGCTCAAGTTACTGCTCTATTACATGGGCCTCCTTTATGCACAAAAAGTTAAACTTTGACCAAAAAACTCTTCGGTCCAACCAGGAAGGAATGCGCGGTGCGTGGTCACCATGGTGACAGCATGGCGAAGGTCAGGCTTCCGTTAGGCTGTTGTTGGTGGTTGCTAAGGTGTGTGAGTGATGGCCTTGTCTGTAACGATGTCTCCATTGTATTTAAAGTGGGCCATATGACAGGCAGCCTGACCTGACCGGCGGTTTATTGTTCAAACGTGAGAACTACTGTATGCAGCCTTTGTGTGTAAAGCCATCTTCTGCGCCTGTGAAGGCTAAACTCACCTCTTAGGGAACTTCTATTACCATTCGCTCTTTATTGGTCCGTATGAAAGGGCCTTTTTCCCCACAAACATGAGATATTCATTCACTCTGTGGTTTTCATTAGTTAAGTTTCCATACAAAGGCTTTGCAAGTGTTGAATGTTATATACATTTCCAAGAGGTTGGCCAAAGAAAATGTGAATAGTCTGTGTGTTTCCATTACTTACCGAATACTCTGAGGTGGGCGTAACAGGATTACAAGAGTACCGCCTGCCATTTTGTTCGTGAGAAAGGTTTCTACTTTGGCCAACCGTAAAAAACCTTTTTGTGATATTTTTACCGTTTTTCCTGTTTCCACTCAGGTTTACATATTCAAATTTCAAAATGTGCATAAAACAGTTGGATGGGGCGGCCTGTAGCGTAGTGGTTAAGGTAAATGACTGGGACCCCAAAGTCGGTGGTTCTAATCCCGGTGTAGCCACAATAAGATCCGCACAGCCGTTGGGCCCTTGAGCAAGGCCCTTAACCCTGCATTGCTCTCGGGGAGGATTGTCTCCTGCTTAGTCTAATCAACTGTATGTCGCTCTGGATAAGAGCGTCTGCCAAATGCCATGTAATGGATGGAAACTCCTCCTATTATCTTGGTAGCTGTAGTGTGTCTGTGCGTGTGTGTGTTTGTGTGTGTGTGTATACACGTATGTGTACATGTATGTCTGTGCTGTGTGGGGGTTGATTCGCTGCTGTTGCTAGGTGACCTATCTAAACTGGGCAGCTGAGGGGCAGGAGAATGCAGAACTCCCCCATGTGGCCAGGCCAGTGGATTAAGAGAGGGGTCACACTGAGGGTCATCAAATAACACCCCAAATACTCACCTCAACACTGCCTGGAGACATGCAGGGGCTGTGCCTCACTCCGCTGAGCAAGGGGGCTGCAGGTTTGACTCCTGGATACTGCAGGAAGTTAATGGGATAAAGAAATGTGTGTGTGTGTGTGTGAGAGTGGTGTGTGTGTATGTGTGTGTGTGTCTGTATATGAGTGTGTGAGTGTATTTGTGTGTGTGTGAGGGTGTGTGCGTGTATGTGAGTGGTGTGTGTGTGTATGTGTGTGTGTGTGTGTGTGTGTGTGTGTGTATGTATATGAGTGTGTGAGTATTTGTGTGTGCGTGAGGGTGTGTGTGTATGTGTGTGTATGTGAGTGGTGTGTGTGTGTGTGTGCGTGTGTGTGTGTGTGCGTGTGTGTGTGTGCGTGTGTGTGTGTGTATGTGTGTGTGCGTGTGTGTGTGTGTATGTATATGAGTGTGTGAGTGTATTTCTGTGTGTGTGAGGGTGTGTGTGTATGTGTGTGTGTGGGTGCGTGTGCCTGTACGTGTGTACATGCATGTGTGTGTTTCTGCTTGTGTGCTTGTGCGTGTGTGTGTGTGTGTGTGTTTGCGTGTGTGCACCCATTGTAACTACCAGCATTAATGTAGTAGACGCACATTATTATAATGTTGTGGAATCCTGCATGTCCATGTCATTATTCTGTACTGTGTGTGTATATTGTTTATGTCCTTTATTGTCACTTTGGTATGTGGACATGAATAAAAGTATTAAATGTGTGCGTGCGTTGGGGGGCGGTGTGGGGGGTGTGTGCGTGTGTTGGGGGGCGGTGTGGGGGGGTGTGTGTGTGCTTGGGGGCGGTGCTTACATTCCATTGCCCTCTTCCATATCAGAGTGTCATCATCCCTTGACAACAGGGAAACTCTTTGATCCCCTTCTTTCCTGTTTCCATGGAAATATGTTTGAACCGGGCATGACTGTTACTCCTGTTACTGTGTTTAATGAGTTCTCTCTCCCTGACAATGGAGTGAAAATACACTGATATTAAATACAGAATACATCTATAAACTGCAGTCAAAATGGGGTCGTGGTTAGCAAAAGTGTCACTTCACCTGAGACTTACTTTCTGTTGTGAAGCTGAGCTCAAACAGCCAACTTCACATAGTTCAGACCTGGGGGGTGTATCACAAAGCAGGATTCCTGAGTTAGCTGGATAACTGCACTGAGTAAAACCCACAAAGCAGGATTCCTGAGTTAGCTGGATAACTGCACTCAGTAAATCCCAGAACCCAGTGAAATCTGGAACATGGACTGAAGTAAAAAGAGCTGTTCTGGGTTTTACTCCATGCAGTAATCTGGCTAACTCAGTAATCCTGCTTTGTGGGTTTTACTCAGTGCAGTTATCCAGCTAACTCAGGAATCCTGCTTTGTGATATACCCCACTGATGATCATTCCTATATTTGTGTTTTTGCAGGAAGAATGCGCTGTACCTCAATGCTGAGGGAACTATACCCACAGCTGAGAGGTTGCTGCTTTTAACTTTCAGCCTTCAGCAATGTCCCTAACCTGCACTGTGTCCATAAATACCCGATAAATTGATTGTGTGTAAAATAATGTTGCCTTCGTAAGTAGCTGTCTGATAAAAGCCTAGGTTTAAAGAGCCAGCTCTGTGTGTACAGACGGGATCACATTAGCTCACAAACGTATTTACAAAACTGCCACTCTGCTTGGATGAATACAGATGTTTCAGTCTATTAGTTCCGAGAAAAGCAAAGCCATTTAAGACGGATGGCCCAGCATTAATCACCGCACTACGTTACCGACAGCGAAGCTATGTTTGCAGTTGTTTAGATTGCGAAACGTAGCGTTGTTGTTACTCTCTACGGAAGGCGGGGAGATTAGAGCGGGGATTTCCACTCCACTGCCTGCATACAGATGCCAGGCCTGCCCTCCGGAGCTGAATCCAGGCCAACATTGATTACCTGGGGAGAGAAGTGGGCTACTGTCCCTCTCCACACCACAGCCAATCAGCTGTGCCTCCGCTGAATGCAGCCAATCAGGTGTCAGGACGTACCGCTCGATAGGAACACGTACGCTGTGTCACGCGGGACGTCGGATGGAGCTGAGAGTAATAGGGTGAGAGAGAAGGAGGAAGCGGCTTTTAATATTCACGTCTGAGTTCACTCTCACGGAAACGAGATGTGCTATAAGTTAATATACCACAATAAAGTAAGATAACACTTATAATAATACAATATACAGTCTGGGCATGTATGGAAATGACTGCAGCATTCAGATATGTTTATACAGTACATCCATCCATCCATCCATTATCTGAACCCGCTTATCCTGATCAGGGTCGCAGGGGGCTGGAGCCTATCCCAGCATACATTGGGCGAAAGGCAGGAATACACCCTGGACAGGTCGCCAGTCTATCACAGGGCACACACACCATTCACTCACACACTCATACCTACGGACAATTTAGACTCTCCAATCAGCCTAACGTGCATGTCTTTGGACTGTGGGAGGAAACCGGAGTACCCGGAGGAAACCCACGCAGACACGGGGAGAGCATGCAGACTCCACACAGAGAGGCCCCGGCCGACGGGGATTCAAACCCAGGACCTCCTTGCTGTGAGGCGGCAGTGCTACCCACTGCACCATCTGTGCCGCCTATACAGTACATGGCTCTGAAATTTATTTAGGATTATTTTCCCTGAAGAAGTATTTTTCATTCTGTTGTTGATGCCCAGGTTGTGCTGGGTGTTTGGTGAGAGACCAGGGTGAGGGGTACAGAGTGAGTCCTGTCAGGGTGAGGGGTACAGGGTGAGTCCTGTCCTGTCAGGGTGAGGGGTACAGGGTGAGTCCTGTCCTGTCAGGGTGAGGGGTGCAGAGTGAGCACTGTCAGGGTGAGGGGTACAGAGTGAGCACTGTCAGGGTGAGGGGTACAGAGTGAGCACTGTCAGGGTGAGGGGTACAGAGTGAGCACTGTCAGGGTGAGGGGTGCAGAGTGAGCACTGTCAGGGTGAGGGGTACAGAGTGAGCACTGTCAGGGTGAGGGGTACAGAGTGAGCACTGTCAGGGTGAGGGGTGCAGGGTGAGGGGTACAGAGTGAGCACTGTCAGGGTGAGGGGTGCAGAGTGAGCACTGTCCCGTCAGAGTGAGGGTCAGGGGAAGGTTTGGGAGATTTCGGGGGGTTGTCCAAAGCTCAGCTGTTGCCCCGCCCATGCCCAGACTCCCGGGGGGGCAGCTGGAGGAGGGGGGCTCCAGTCCCAACCTCTAAAAATAGGCTGGCCTCAATTCTTACAGGCTGTCCCAGGCCAGGTCACTGCTCCCGGGCAACACCCCTGGATGTCCTTCTGCGGGGTACCTGGTCTTCTCCTGGGCTTCTCACCTGCGCTGTGTCCCACCTCTGACTGGCTCAGGAGGTGCTGGGTCGTCATGGAGACCTTAGAACCCCTTCTTGTTCCTGGGCTGGGCCAGGGTTCCACGTCACCACGGCAACCTCGGCAAAGTTCCGCCCTATGACGTCACTGGATTACTATTCTACAAAAACAGTCTGGTGATTCACAAATCTTCCAAACAGCGGAGGGGGGGGGGCAGGAGGGGCGTGGTTTATCCTAGAGGGTCTGAAATCAAATTCTGCTCAGCAGTAGCTGTGTGTAGCCCACGTTTTTATAAATAGTCCCGTTACAGCAGAGAGAGAGAGAGAGAGAGAGAGAGAGAGAGAGAGCGCTGCCTCAAATATCAGAGCACCTGGGAGACTCCTAGTGGAGAACGGCCACCAGCTCAACTGTCACAATCAATGGAGCCATTAACGAAACGTAAAATGTAAAAATCTATGTCAGAGGCTGATGAACTGTATGTGCTCATGACCCGGCCTGATTCGCCCTTCTGACAGGCTTGTGTGTGTTTCATTGAATGTTTTAGACGTGTACAGTGTAGTTGCTTTGCCCATTATTTCACAGACGGTTGATCATGTGTGCAAAAGCTTACCAGGTTATGTAGTGGAGGCAGAAACCTTCAAGACCAGGCTTGCTAGATACTATTGAGCTTTTAGGTAAACTAAGCAGTAGGCACTCTTCCGTGGTAGGAAAAGGCGAGCGTTGCTGGGCTGAATGGTCTGTTCTCCTCGGTATGTTATGTTACGTTATGTTCCGTTATGTTGTTTTTGGATCCAGGAAACCTACAGTATTCCTGTACTTGCTTTACTGGTGTATTTTACACTGTCCACCAAGCAACCCAATCTCAGCAATGTGCCCCCTGCCCTGCGCTAACATGTCCAAACACGCAGAGGTTCCGCACTGTGAATTTTATGCTCCTGGCGTTGCGTGCATCTCATCGCCTTCCTCCAGTGCTGCTGAACTCCTGGTCCTGAGGGCCACAGTGTGCGCCGGTCTCTGCCCATGCCCTGCACCACCCGATTTCACCAATGAGCTCATTTCCTTAACCAAGGAGGGGAGATAATGAGTGAAAGCAGGTGGTGTTGTACATGGGCTTGGAGCAAATACTACATTACCGTTATTAAGCCCAAAGTCAGGGGCCAATCCCCCCTGGAGCAATGTGGGGTCGGTCAACGGCCCAACAGCTACATGGATCTTATCGTGGCTACACTGGGGCTTGAGCTAGGCAACCGTCTGGACCCCAGTCGTGTGCTTTAGCCTCTGGGTTCCAGGCCGCCCTCAGGACCCGGCCTCGAGCGGCTCTGCTGTGCTGTCGCGGTCGGTCCGGGAGAGACGGGGTTCTGGTGCGCGGTTTCGGGTTCCTACGCCGCGGGGCCTCCTCGGCGGCCCTGCTCTCTGTCTGGGGCAGCGGTGGGTGAAAGGGGAGCTGGGTAACGTGAGCAGCCTCGGGTAGCGGCCGGCGTCTCAGGAGCTGGTGAATAATGCAGCAGCGGTGGCGGTGGTTTGTGGCGACAGCGCCGTGTTGTGCTGCGTGTGCAGTCTGGCCACGGTCCCCGCTCTCTCAGTGCTGCAGGGGCACGTTAGCGATTAGCGCTGCGGTTAGCACGTTAGCCGTTAGTGGTGCAGGAGCATGTTAGCGATTAGCGCTGCGGTTAGCACGTTAGCCGGTAGCGGCGCAGGAGCATGTTAGCGATTAGCGCTGCGGTTAGCACGTTAGCCGTTGGTGGCGCAGGAGCATGTTAGCGATTAGCGCTGCGGTTAGCACGTTAGCCGGTAGCGGCGCAGGAGCATGTTAGCGATTAGCGCTGCGGTTAGCACGTTAGCCGTTAGTGGTGCAGGAGCATGTTAGCGATTAGCGCTGTAGGAGCATGTTAGCCATTAGCTCGTCAGTTAACATGTTAGCCAGGAGCACTGCAGGAGCACGTTAGCCATTAGCACTGCAGGGCCATTAGCACTAGCACACTCTCCCACACTTGTAACACCGCTCTCTCTCCCTCACCCACGGGGAGAGTATGTGATTGAAGTGCTGACAGGAGTGTGTTAGCCATTAGCGCTGCAGGAGCACATTAGCCATTAGCGTTGCAGCAGTCTGTTAGCCATTAGCGCTTGAACACACAGGAGTCAGGGGTGTCTGCCTCTCACACACACGGTATAACATGTCGAGTTCATAATTCCCCGATGTGCTGAATGGCCTGTTCTCATCCCTTTGAGTTATTATATTCTCATAACACTAATGCGGTATGAGTACAGCCTGGCTCCATCAGGCCTAAATCAGGTCTGAAGTGGAATGTCTTTTATGAAACAGGTGGTACGCGCGAGCCGGGCAGTTTGACCGCGTCGGTATCTCATCAGAAGGCTTCGGCTCGGGCACGTGATTGGACATAACGGGCGATTACAGACCACTCTTTGTCAAGGGCCATCGACTTCATTGACGGCCCTCGGTTGTTCATTTCCCGGCACATTATTGACCCTTCACAGGCACCGTAGAGTGGCTTTCGAGTGGCTGCCGAGATGTTGTTGTTGTTGCTGTAAAGTCGTTACGGCGGAGTTTGGATTGCGGATTGTTTCGCACAGAAACGCCCCCGTGTGTGTGTGTGTGTGTGTGTGTGTGTGTGTGTGTGTGTGGGTTTAATTTCGTTCTGGACCGAGCGGGTACAGCGTCAGGATGTTCTGGACCAGGACGTTCTCTGTTATAAAGGTTAAGAGGCGACACACTGCTGGGTAATCTGATGGAGGCCTTCTGGCATCCGGGCTTATGGGATTTTTTTTATGTGCAATATTGTGCAATAAAGGACAGTATTGTGCAAGGAAGAAACCATGGTGAGAACCAGACTCAGCAGGGGGGGGGGGGGGATCTTCTGCAATCGGCTGTACTAAAGACAGTCGGTCAGGTTTATAAGTCAGCATGACTCAGCCAGACCTGGGTCAAATGCATAATTGTTTTGGATTTAAATACTCTTCTGTGCACGATTGAGCCAACCAAGAGGACCAGAAGGTGGGGTTTACACTTTCGTTCCATAGGTTTCAATACAGCAGACCGGCTTGGTAAAGCGTAGAGAAGGATTTGTATCCATACTGTATTGATACTGGGAGCTGGGGCTTTGGGGTGCAGGGAGCTGGGGGCTTTGGGGTGCAGGAGGAGCTGGGGGCTTTGGGGTGCAGGAGGAGCTGGGACTTTGGGGTGCAGGAGGAGCTGGGGGCTTTGGGGTGCAGGAGGAGCTGGGACTTTGGGGTGCAGGAGGAGCTGGGGGCTTTGGGGTGCAGGAGGAGCTGGGGCTTTGGGGTGCAGGAGGAGCTGGGGCTTTGGGGTGCAGGAGGAGCTGGGGCTTTGGGGTGCAGGAGGAGCTGGGGGCTTTGGGGTGCAGGAGGAGCTGGGACTTTGGGGTGCAGGAGGAGCTGGGGGCTTTGGGGTGCAGGAGGAGCTGGGGCTTTGGGGTGCAGGAGGAGCTGGGGCTTTGGGGTGCAGGAGGAGCTGGGGCTTTGGGGTGCAGGAGGAGCTGGGGCTTTGGGGTGCAGGAGGAGCTGGGGGCTTTGGGCTGCAGGAGGAGCTGGGGCTTTGGGGTGCAGGAGGAGCTGGGGCTTTGGACCACATGTTTGAAATGTGGCTTAGGACAGAAAAAAAAGAAAAAAAAAGAAAAGCAGAACAGCCAATTGGATCAGTGCATTAGAAGCCAGGGTTCCATAGCTCCACCCTTTTTGAAGGGCTATGTGTAGTTTCAGTATACAGGTACACTGTGAGAAAAAAAAACATTTCTAACTTTAAAAAGGGTCCGTGCTACCTAAATAATTTTAAGTTAAGTCAACTTAAGAAGGCCAGTGTTTTACTCTGATTAGTGAAAACTTAGCTTTAGAATTTGTAGGCAGGATGGACACTAATGGTTCTGAGGGTTAAGGAGGTACCACTAGAACACCGACATATGCTGTTACGGCCCATTAGCTAACGACGTTCCTCTTACAGTGCACACACTGTACATAAGGGTGGAGTTAACTACAATTATATAAAAATCCCACAACTTCTGGGAAGATTTCCTTCACCAATTAGCACAATTACATAATTGACTGTCAAAGAATTGCATGCACATGTGTACATATGAATTGAGCGATTGTTCTTTCGTCTGACAGGTTATTATGTAATCTCTGCTAATTGGTTTAGAAGAGTGTTGATGGTAGTCTGTGGTTGAATTTGCTGTTATGCTGCCTAAAGATTGATATCATTCGTCCCATGCTTCTGAGAATTATAAACACACAACAAAATGTTTTTGGGCATTTCCTTCTGGGCATTTCCACGTTTGTTTTATACCATTGTGAACTTTGTGTGGACTCCAAGGTACCATGTGTGTGCCTGGTTGCAAGCTGTTGTGTGTGTGCATACGTGTGTGTGTGTGTGTGTGTGTGTGTGTGTGTGTGTATGGTCTATTTTAGCTCACGCTCTTTCCAGCTGTTCTGTATTCCAGTTTACAGCGTGTGGTCCTGCATGTGGACAAACACAGCAGCTGTTCTGTACGTCATTAGTGTGATTATATAAGAGCCACTGGCACCCAATTAAACAGGCATTGTGATACACACTAGTATGTCATCACTCATTCTGTATTGTGCTATTGAGCTGTGTTTAAATTATCCTGGCTGATGTGTAACTGTGGTCGTTCTTTACTTTCCTAGAGAGAGAGGGAGGGAGAGAGAGGGAGAGGGAGGGAGAGCGAGAGGGAGAGAGAGGGAGGGGAGAGAGAGAGAAAGAGTGAGGAATAGAGTGTGAGAGAGAGAGAGAGAAAGAGAGAGCCAGGCCAGTCTAAGGATACATAAACAATGATGACCTGGAGGCAGTCAGCAGTCCTACCTTAACTCTCACTGAATGTGAGACAGATGAATGTGTTTGCCTTTTTCTTCGTTCACAAACACAGCTTGAAAAGTTATCTTTTTTGCAGTCGCTGAACTGACAGTGACCATGTTTGTGAGGAAGAAGATAACCGTCACACTTGTTGCCGTAGATATGAGGACCAGCAGTTACCAAAGATGTGATTGATGTTGTTGTACAAGGGGAGGCTGCCCTTTGAAAGATGGGGCTTGTAGCTGCAGGTTGAGGGCGTGTGTTTGTTTAGTTAGTGTGTTTGTGTGTTTGTGTGTTTGTTGTACAGGGTTTCTGAGGGAGGCTTCTGGCTCTT
Source organism: Conger conger (assembly GCF_963514075.1). Lineage (NCBI taxonomy): Eukaryota > Metazoa > Chordata > Actinopteri > Anguilliformes > Congridae > Conger > Conger conger. The sequence continues at coordinate 3,533,725 of NC_083764.1, read as the reverse complement.
CTTACTCACTGCTTCTGTAAGGCTGGGAGGACCACTGGCTCTTCTTCCTCGCTGTTTCTGTAAGGCTGGGAGGACCACTTGCTCTTCTTCCTCACTGTTTCTGTAGAGCTGGAGAACTCTGCTGCAGTGTAGGCAGGCCACAGTAACAGTGGAAAAAGGACCTTTTTTAGGACGATACAACGGCCTCTCTTTACATCTGAAAGCCCACGGGAAGGGCCTGGCTCATCACATGGATAAACAGGAAATACACTGATTTCACAAACGAGACACAGCACCGAGAGAGAGAGAAGGAGAGAGATGGAGGGAAGGAGGAAGAGGGAGAGAGAGAGGGAGAGAGAGAGAGAGAGAGGGAGGAGGGAGAGAGATGTGGTGTGTGTGTGTCTGTGGGCACACAGGAAGCACACTAGCGCACTGAAATGTAATTATGAAATGTACACACACACACACACGTAATTTGACCCACATTATCCGCGTGTGAGTGTGTGATCGTCAGTGTTGACAATAGTGGCACATTTGATCCTGGTGGATCTGAGGCTCATGGGGACAGTGAGAGATTGTGTGCACAGGGCGGGACGTGTGTCAGCAGAGTGAGGGGGCGGATTCTGCTGAGTCTGCATCGCCCCCTCCCCTCTCGCCGCCCCGCTCGGCCCTGCCCCCCCCCTCGATGGCCCCCCAGGGAGGGATTAGCGACACACTGCTGGTCCCGCCGCCCGGCGTGATCGATGGGCTGGTCCCGCCATGCGGCGTTTCCACCCTGCCGCACCTCTCTCCCGCACACAGACTGCTGCAGGAAAACTACATCTCCCACAATGCACACAGTCTGCTGCAGGAAAACTACATCTCCCACAATGCACACAGTCTGCTGCAGGAAAACTACATCTCCCACAATGCACACAGACTGCTGCAGGAAAACTACATCTCCCACAATGCACACAGACTGCTGCAGGAAAACTACATCTCCCACAATGCACACAGTCTGCTGCAGGAAAACTACATCTCCCACAATGCACACAGTGCTGCAGGAAAACTACATCTCCCACAATGCACACAGAGTGCTGCAGGAAACCTACATCTCCCACAATGCACACAGTCTGCTGCAGGAAAACTACATCTCCCACAATGCACATAGACTGCTGCAGGAAAACTACATCTCCCACAATGCACACAGACTGCTGCAGGAAAACTACATCTCCCACAATGCACACAGAGTGCTGCAGGAAACCTACATCTCCCACAATGCACACAGTCTGCTGCAGGAAAACGACATCTCCCACAACGCACACAGACTGCTGCAGGAAAACTACATCTCCCACAATGCACACAGACTGCTGCAGGAAAACTACATCTCCCACAACGCACACAGTCTGCTGCAGGAAAACTACATCTCCCACAATGCACACAGTCTGCTGCAGGAAAACTACATCTCCCACAATGCACACAGAGTGCTGCAGGAAACCTACATCTCCCACAATGCACACAGACTGCTGCAGGAAAACTACATCTCCCACAATGCACACAGACTGCTGCAGGAAAACTACATCTCCCACAATGCACACAGTCTGCTGCAGGAAAACTACATCTCCCACAATGCACACAGAGTGCTGCAGGAAACCTACAAACCTACATCTCCCACAATGCACACAGACTGCTGCAGGAAAACTACATCTCCCACAACGCACACAGACTGCTGCAGGAAAACTACATCTCCCACAATGCAGCATGGCGTTACGACTGTCACCACAGCGGGGCTTTTTGTTTCGCTGCTTTTTTTGTCTAAAGTGGGAGATTAAAGTGGAGCTTTTGAGTCTTTTTTTTCTTCTCTTGACTCCTTAAATCTTTAATGAAGGAGTTCTGCTTCAGTTTAGAGTCGTAATAAATATTCAGGCTTGGATGAAAAGGGAGAAATGGGAATAAATTATCATTTAAAAAGAACCCTGGATAATTTCCATGTTAACAGCCTCATGAATCCCCCGAATTCCCCGGCTGCTGCACCTATGGAGGGGTAAAGATTCAAAGTGGGTCAGTAGCGGGACGCAGTTTTTGATGCACAGGCTCACACATCATCACAGTTCTGTACGGAGGGTTAAAGAGTACGGACTGGAGAGAGGGCGGGGCCAGGGCTGTCACTCTTCTGATGGGTGTTATGTGATTGGTGGCCATGACTCACCTTGTCTCTGACCCAGTCGGTCTGTGAACGCTGTGGTGCCAGTATTCCCCCAGTACTGACACTGTGGAGCCACAGCGGACTGGAGCCTCTTTACAACACTGCACTCTCTCTCTCTCTCCTCCCCTCTTTCTTTTTACTGTTATATTCTCCCTTTCTCTCCTCCCTCATCATTGTGTTTCACTCTCTCTGTTTCCCTGTCTGTCTGTCCAAATTCTTCCCTCGCTCTCTCTCTCCTGCATTCTTATCTGTCACCCTCTCCTGCTCTCTCCTTCTTTAATCTCTTACTTTTCTCTTTCACTTTCAGTCATCCTCTCTCTCTCCCTCCCTCCCTCTCCCCCTCTGCTCCCATCTCTGTTTCTCTCCCTCTCCCTCCCTCCCTCTCTCTTTATTTTGGTTTTGTTATTTGTTGTTTTTGTTCCAGAGTACTGTGGCCGTTCTTTGTCTGTTAAAGTTCTGGTTGTGGATTTATTTTCGCAGGCCTATTGATGTGGCTACTGGCTACAATAAAGGAATATCAACTCTCTTTCATACTCTCTCCCTCTCCCCCGCTCTCTCCCTCCCTCCCTCTCCCTCTCTCTCTCATACACCCATGGTCTTAAGGTGTGTCCATACACACACACACGTACACACACACACGCGCACACACACACGCACACACACACACGCACGCACACACACAGGCACACACACACACACACGCACACACACATACACACACACACGCACACACACACACACACACACACACACGCACACGCACACACACACACACACACACACACACACACACAGCTCAGCCTGCAGTGGACCCTGTTCACACCTCACTGATAATTGAATAATTTACAGACACAAAACACTCAAAATGCACCAAAACGCAGACTCCCACCTCAGCCAGTCCAGCAGTGTCCCCTTTCCCCCGCGTCTGCCCCCCCTCCCCGCCCCCCCGCTGGGGGTTTCTGTTCCAGGGGAGGGTGACACCCCTCTTTGTGCTGGGAGTTTCGCCTTATCATTGCACCACTGCATTGAATCTGACACGGTCGGCGTGGTCTCCTGTGGGAACGACGTTTCGCACCTCTCTACCGCCCTCTGGTGGCCAAAGGGTGCCGGCGCACCTGCGAATTAACCACCTGCATTCTACTGCATCATCAGCGTGTGTGTGTGTGTGTGTGTGTGTGTATATGTGTGAGTGTGTGTGTGCGTGTGTGTGTGAAGGTTCATTTTCTCTTTTTATAGTTTAGCATCTTTTATTTTCTATTTTTATAGTTTAGCACCTTTTATTTTCTATTTTTATAGTTTCACTTCTTTTCACCAGCGTTTCAGCAGTGTGGGATGATGCTGAAATTGATTTATGTTTGTTGGGTTATTTTCAGTTTTTCTCGTACCACCTCTCTCTGTTCTTTCTGCTGTTTCGTTAATGAAGGTGGTCATTCGGTAATAAGCATTGTTTGTTTGTATTTATCAGAGTTTAACTGCGTATCAATGTGGAGTTTGCATGTCCCTGGTATTGCTGTATATCTTGTGCTGCGAGGAATCATTTTGTGTTGCTGATGATGTCACATGACTGAACTCTCCCTCTCCTGTCCCATCATGCAGCGGGGCGATGGCGGTGAACGTGTACTCCACGTCTGTTACCATAGAGAACCTGAGCCGTCATGACATGCTGGCCTGGGTCAACGACTCGCTGCACCTCAGCTACACCAAGGTGGAGCAGCTGTGTTCAGGTGGGTCTAACCCTGACCCTGACCCCTAACCCCTAACCCTGACCCCGACCCCTAACCCCTAACCCCTAACCCCAACCCCAACCCCAACCCCAACCCCGACCCCTGACCCTGACCCTGACCCCTAACCCTAACCCTAACCCTGACCCCTAACCCCTAACCCTGACCCCTAACCCTAACCCTAACCCTGACCCCTAACCCCTAACCCCTAACCCTAACCCTAACCCCAACCCCAACCCCAATCCCTAACCCCTAACCCCGACCCCGAGCCCTAACCCTAACCCCGACCCCTAACCCTAACCCCTAACCCTAACCCCAACCCCAATCCCTAACCCCTAACCTGCACCTTAACCACTAGGCTACCGTCTGCCCCTTATGGTTGAAAGAAGGAAATGTTAATCCCTCTCTCTCTCTCTCCCTCTCTCCCTCTCTTCCCCCCACAGGGGCGGCGTACTGCCAGTTCATGGACATGCTGTTCCCCGGCTGTGTGCTCCTGAAGAAGGTGAAGTTCCAGGCCCGACTGGAGCATGAGTACATACACAACTTCAAAGTGCTGCAGGCAGCCTTCAAGAGGATGAACGTCGACAAAGTGAGTCCCCTCCTCCTCCGCCTCCGCGCAGACCTGTGCTCTGACCCGGTCTGACCCGGGTTCACACGCCTCTCTGTGGTCTGACCCGGGTTCACACGCCTCTCTGTGGTCTGACCCGGGTTCACACGCCTCTCTGTGGTCTGACCCGGATTCACACGCCTCTCTGTGGTCTGACCCGGGTTCACACGCCTCTCTGTGGTCTGACCCGGATTCACACGCCTCTCTGTGCTCCACTGACCTTGCCTGGTGCTGTTCTGACGGTCTAAAGCTAGGAGAGTCAGCTCGGCACCAGGAGGCGCGTTACCTCCTCTCCCCACTGGGGGGCGCTGAGTGCCCCAGTCTGCAGGTGTAAGGCACTGACATCCTGTGTTTAACCTCCGCACCTGTGTTTAATCAAACGCTATCCCCAGGCTAACGGTCAGTATCGACCTGCGTTCTGACCAGATCTGGGTCAAGTGCTTTATCTGAAAAGCTTTTAACCCTTCATAGAGCCTTGTAAAATTCCCAGAGAATGACTTTCTATATGGTTATTAATCTGTTCAGTCTTTCCTTAGCCCTTAGGGGCCAAATCGTTTAATCCTCTCTTTAGTCCATGGATTCCGTCCATATTTATTTAGTCCACATCATTAGTTTTCACTCCTGGTCCAGGAGAGCCGCAGGCTGTTTTAACCTTCATATCAGCTGCCAAATCAGACCCAGGAAACCAGGAGAGGTGAGTTAACTGAGTAATTAACTGCTTTAATTGATCCATTAAGTTCTGAATAACAACAAAAGCCAGCACACCCTGCAGCTCTCCAGGACCAGGAGTGAGGACCACCACCCCACACCATCGTAGTCACGCCCGGCATCTCTAACTTTTGTTTTTCCTCCTCCTTTTTTCCCCCCCAGATAATCCCTGTAGAAAAGCTAGTAAAAGGCAAGTTCCAGGACAACTTTGAGTTTGTCCAGTGGTTCAAGAAGTTCTTCGACGCCAACTACGACGGCAAGGAGTACGACCCACAGCTGGCCAGGCAGGGCCAGGACGTGCCACAGCCTCCTAACGCAGGTGAACACATTACCCACAAAGCAAAGCGGCCGTTCGGCTCCACAGGTAACCCCCTGACCCCGCCCGCCAGACCCCCACCGCCTCCGCTGCTTTCCCACAATGCCCTTCTCCACGGCTGGCTGTGGCTCCTGGTTTTTATTTTGGGTTTTTTTTGTTTTTGTTTTTTGTTTCTTTAAGCGGGCGACATGCCGCTGTGTGTGCACGCTTACGACCTCTGACCTCTGACCTATGACCATTCACGTGCTTCTGTGTGAGAAATGCAGTCAAAAACATTCCTCTTTTCAGTGTTCACTGGGACGCTGTTTTCAGTGTTTTTCTCTCTCTGAGAGAAAGGAGTATTGATGCTGCGCTCTTGAGAATAGCGCAATAATGCAAAACCGAATCCAGACACCCCCTTAAGGAAACAGCATATACTGCAGGATGTGTGTGTGTGTGTGTGCGTGTGCGTGTGTGTGAATGCGGGTGCATGCCTATGTGTGTGTGTGAATGTGTGAATGCGGGTGCATGCGTATGTGTGTGTGTGTGTGTGTGTGTGTGTATTTGGCTGTACATTATGAGCGGTTGCAGTAAAAATATGTCAATATACTGCAGTATAGACTGTGTCCTTTCATTGGCTACAGCAAAGTGGGTCCCGAAAAGAAATTCTAAAATGATGCACATCTGTGTGAGAAAACTGTAGGGGCACTTGAATGGTGAAACTTTTCTGTTGTGACTTTTTATGGCACATTATTCTCAGGGATTACTCCACTTGGATGTCTTTTTCTCGTCAAGATCAGACACACTGTATGCACAAGTCAAAACACATTCCAGAACGTTTTGAAGATGAGAATAGCAAAAAATATGTGTATATTAAAGACTAATTCCTACGAGACATGATAGAATGACATGGACCATTACTTGCAGTAGTTTGGTTTACTTTATTATTTTATCTCCTGGGATTTTCATGCACAACCGTCTCTAAAGTTTTCAGAGAATGGTGCAAAAAACAAACAATAGAAATACCCAATAAAGTGTTCAGTGAGTGTATATTTGCATTGTGAATATCAATTAATCATATCAAAAGTAGTACATAATTACATGTCTTCCGGAATAAATTCTAATTTCATTAGCGTAATGGATAGTGTAATGGCGGTAATGTTAGTGTAATAATGGCGGGTTAAAGATGTTTAAGAAGCAGGGCTCATTCCAATCCCTTATATTTCACAATATTTCTAATTTCTAATTCTCGTTTTCTCAATTCCCTCAATATTCGTTTATTTTTCTCACCTCTCCCGATGGGTGGGGCTCGGAGTAGAAAAAAGAGCAAGAACAAGAAAAAAGAGGAGAAGAAAAAGTGATTGGAATGAGCCTCCATCTCAGAGACCTCCGCAACCTCATTTTGAACCTTGAACTTTTGTTCTGACCAATCAGCTCTGACCAATGTGTTTGGCCATGTGACACTTTAGTATCAATGTGACACAGCCTTTTAAAGGAAGAAAAACATGTTGGTTTTTTTTCTTGTTTTTTTTGATGAGATGGATTTCTGCTTCTGAAACTGGGCCCAGTGTGAGTGCATGCAACCTTAACTCTAGACCAGGGCTCTCAGGCTCCAGTCCCGGAGGGCTGCAGTGTCTGCTGCTTTTCTGTGTTTCAGCGATTCATTTAAGCCTTTGAGCTAAAGCGCAAACACTCCTTGTTCTCGAGGCCTTAACTGGCTGCTGAATGGCAGGAATTCATGAATACCCGCAGACACAGCGCCCCCTACAGGACTGGAGGGTGACTCCCCTGCTCTCGACCGAAAGATTGTGCAGCAGCTGATTCGCTTCCCGGCTTCATACCCGGGTTGCCAACCTCTACATTTTAGGACTTATCTAACACAAACCTGATCAGGCTCATTATACATACCTTGTGAATTTAGATGTTTACAATCCTAAAATTGGTTGGCAACCCTACCCCCCCCAAAACAAAAAACGAGGAGCCGTGCTTGCTGCTGTGTTTTTCTAAATGTTAGACGTGTTTTTTTTTTCAGCCTTGCCGTGCAGCTGAGCATTTCTCGCATGTGCTAAATGAGTTTACTGACAGGTGTCCGTCAAATTTAACTCACCCGATGTCCCGCCCCCTTTCCGCCGCAGTGCCCCAGAGAACATCCCCCACCGCCCCCAAAAACATGCCCGCCCCTCAGCGGCTGATGAACCACCCCGCACGGAGGAACCCCCCCCAGGCCCGGAACGGGGGAGGGGACAGCGACACCCAGATCATGGAGCTCAACCAGCAGGTTCGGGCCCCAGATTCTGACTTTAACGTTTCAGTGATCATCTACAGTTTCCTGGGCTTTTGGTGCTGACTGTTGGCCATGACAGCTCACCTACACCAGTGTACGCTCCTAAGGTTTTCCTTCTGATCGCCGAGATCAGTCTACCTCATGGGTCATCAACAACATATGTTGAGTTACTTGTAGTTTCTGCAAACAAGGATCATTGTTGTACTGCAAACAAGAAAGAAAGTTGTTCCTGGTTTGACACTTTCTACAGTTATCTCAGTAACACCCGGCTGGTGGGTTTATTTTGCCTTGTTTGTTTTGAAGCTGATGGATCTGAAGTTGACGGTCGACGGTCTGGAGAAGGAGAGAGATTTCTACTTCAGTAAGCTACGAGACATCGAGCTGATCTGCCAGGAACACGAGAGCGAAAACAACCCTGTGCTGTCACGCATCATCAACATTCTCTACGCTACAGAGGTAAACACACACACACACACACACACACACACACTGACAGGCACACACACACACACACTGACAGGCACACACACACACACACACTGACAGGCACACACACACACACACTGACAGGCACACACACACACACACACACACACTGACAGGCACACACACACACACACACTGACATGCACACACACACTGACAGGCACACACACACACACACACACACTGACAGGCACACACACACACACACACACACACACTGACATGCACACACACACACACACTGACAGGCACACACACACACACACACTGACAGGCACACACACACACACACACTGACATGCACACACACACACACACACACTGACATGCACACACACACACACACACACACTGACATGCACACACACACACACACACACACACACTGACATGCACACACACACACACACACACACTGACATGCACACACACACACACACACACACACACTGACATGCACACACACACACACACACACACACACACTGACATGCACACACACACACACACACACACTGACATGCACACACACACACACACACACACTGACATGCACACACACACACACACACTGACATGCACACACACACACACACTGACATGCGCACACACACACACACACACTGACATGCACACACACACACACACACATACTGACATGCACACACACACACACACACACTGACATGCACACACACACACACGCACTGACATGCACACACACACACACACACTGACATGCACACACACACACACACACACTGACATACACCGCACACACACAAACACATGCACACACGCACACACACACATGCACACACACACACACACAGTGATCATTACATTACATTACATTAATTTAGCTGATAGGGATCCATAATGTGTCCAACATGACTTACAGTAGATTACACTGAGCCGGGGTCGGTGTGGGGTTAATAAGGTGTTTGTCCCTTCTTCAGGACGGCTTCGCTGCACCAGAGGATGAGGAGATCGACAACCAGCCCCACGACGACCAGGACGAATACTAGACCCTCTCTACACCTGCTCTCTCTCCCTGTACCTGCTCTCTCTCTCTTTCTCTCTGTCTCTGTCTGTCTGTCTCTTTCTTTCTTTCTCTCTGTCTTTCTCTGTCTTTCTCTCTGTCTCTCCCTGTACCTGCTCTCTCTCTCTTTCTCTGTCTCTGTCTGTCTCTCTCTTTCTTTCTTTTTCTCTGTCTTTCTCTCTCTTTCTCTGTCTCTCTCTGTCTGTCTCTCTCTCTCTCTGTCTCTGCCTTTCTCTCTGTCTCTCTTTCTGTCTCTGTGTGTCTCTTTCTCACTCTCTCTCACTCTTTCTCTCTCTCAGTCCTTTCTCGCTCTCTCTCTCTCTTTATTCCTCGTCTTCCTGTCTCCCTCTATTACTCTCTCACCCCTCTATCTCTCCCTCCCGATGCATCCCTCTTTTTCTCTCTCTCCCTCTCTTCCGCTCCCTCCTCTCTGTCCACCCCCTCGCCGCTCACCAACGCCCCAACGCCCGACATCCAGCAGGCTGACCCCCGACCCCTGACCCCCGACCCCTGACCCTCTGCACCGCAGCCCAGCGCACACGCGCTGCGCGGGAACACCGCCGCCAGGAGGGAGCGCCAAGGATGGAACAGCGGTTACTGTCTCACTCTTCCAGGAGCCCCCCCAAACACACGCACACACACACACACACACACACACACACACACACACACTCACACACACGTGCACACAGACACACACACACACACTCACACACACACACACACACTCACACACGCATACATGCTCACACATACACACACACAAACACACACTTACATGCATGCATGCACACACGCACACACACTACAGACGCACAACACACAACAGATCAAAGCGACGCTTTATGTACCAGCACCAAAACACTGCACCTGCAACCGATGCTAAATTATTCTCCATTTCCCCTCCAGTGACTTTCAGTGGTACAAGTTTGTTTGTATATTGTGTTCACGGGCAATCAGCTGACGAAATATATAAAACATAATCAAAGATTTGTCTAAACAAAATGGCGGTGACGGGGTAGCCTATGACGACCGTGCAGGTGGATTTAACGGCTTATTCGTGTTCAAAGGACAGCATGAGGCTTTTCTCATTTTTTGTTTGATTATTTATTGTTATTATTATTTTATTTTTGTATCGGCTGGGTTGGGGGCAGGTGCGGGAGGACGAGGAGGTTGTGGGGGTTGCGGTAGCACGTAAAGAAGAAATAAAGGAAGAATTGTAATAAAAGAATATGGCAGTTACGGCTAGACTCGTACAGACTGACCGTTTCAGAAGCGCTCTTGGGCTAGCTCTCTCCCAGTGCATATCTACCGTACTTTGAGCATGTGAATGTCATAGATCCAGCAGTGAAGGAGTGATATATTTTTTTAACTGCTGTCATCCGGAGGCTCGGAGCTCAGCGGGTGGTGGTTCGTTCCTCTCTCGTGCGTTCTTACTCAGAAACCTCTTTCAGTGAAACTGTGAAATGTATTTATTTAAAGTGAAAAGGGCCGGCTAATGTTCAAAAGTTTGGAGCTTCTTGAGCTCTTTTTTATGAATTATTGAAATTAATAAGAGAAACTGAACGCCACTACTGGCTGACGACTCCGTTTCAGAGTTTGTGTTTTTAGCTGCTATTCTTCTTATTTTGTTTTTGTTTTTTTTTTCCTCTCCAGTTTTAAATGTTTGGATTTGGTTTATTTTGATATATTCTGTACACATTTAAATGCCACACAAGTTATGAGTAAGGCGGAGGTCGAGAGTGTCGCATTTCGGGCAGGTGACTGACTGTGAGTCACTCTGAGCGCGCTTGCATTTAGGTGACCCCCGAAACACACACCCCCCCCAAAAAAAAAAAAAAAAAAAAAATTAAGCATTAATTCATCATTAATTCATTGCATTTATATATGTGTAGCGCCTTTCTCACACTCGAAGCGCTTTACAAAGATCAGGGGGCGTAACACGCCTCAACCACCACCAATGTGCAGCACCCACCTGGGTGATGCAACGGCAGCCATTTTGCACCAGAACGCCACACCACACAACAGCTGAGATGGAGGGGGAGAGAACAGTAAAATCGGGGGAAGATTAGGTGGCGGGTTGAGAGAGCCGGGACCCCGGGGACCCCCGTTATAATCACCGCTTGTACAAACCAACACCACGGTTACCTGACACCTTGGACATCTCCTCTTCAGCCTCAGATCAGATGTCTGATTGATACAGTGGCCAGAACAACCTTGTGCAAAAAAACCTGCATCTGTTTTCAGTTTTATTAAGTAAAATAAACTTGTGTGAAAAAAATGGAAAATATGTTGTTGTTGTTGTTGTCATTGATACATAAGGTGAACGTGGCTGTAGGATTTCACAGTTTCGTCGTAAATATTCAGCTGCGTTGTTATGCTGTCGCTGAGTGTGATGTCTGTTAGGAACAACGTATTACATATTTAATTTCGTGTGAAAAAAAAAACTAACATTTTCTCAACTTGTCCTGGGCCCTGTTCCACAAAGCAGGATTGTGTAGTTGTACACCACAGGTGTCAAACTCCGGTCCTGGAGGGCCGTAGTGTCTGCTGGTTTTTGGGGTGTTCTGGGTTCATTCAAGTCATTGATTGGTTAAAGAATCCACACGCCTTGTTCTCAAGGCCTTAATTGGCCTTAATTGGCAGCTGATTGAAAGGAAACCACAAAAACCCGCAGACACTGCGGCCCCCTGGGGATTCAGTTTGACACCCCTGTTGTACCCTGACTCCATACTGCACTAGTAAAACCCGGACCCTGCCTAAAACTGGAACATGGACTGAAAAAAAAAAAAAAAAGAAGCTGTTCTGGGTTTGCACAGTTATTTGGTTAATTCAGTAATCCTGCTTTGAGGAGCAGGCCCTAGTTCCCAGCCTAAGTTAAAATGGCTGACTATCTACAACCGTAGCTGCATTCATGCATGAACCCCACGCCCGAATCAGGAGACATCCACAGTTCTCCTCCGAAACACATGGTGGTGCCAGCCTGCTTCTTCTCCCACGGCTGAGTTACAGCCAGGCTCACACAGGGTGGAGTCAGAGGAAGACCTTTCATGTGGTCAGACCAGGGGACCAGGGATTGACATTACCCCAGAGAACCCAGTGGGAACTGGAGGTATTGCAGCTTCTTAAGCCTCATATATACATACCGGTATATATATATATATTGCATATAGAAATATTGTTTATAGATCAGGGGTGCACAACAAGGGCCGATCCGTTTCAGGATTTCGTGCCACCTTCTGGTCTCAATGATTTAATTGGCTCAATCACATCTTATCTGTCATGTGTATGAGTACCAGCTACAGCTGCAGACTGCAAGTGTATCCTAATGATGTTACTGTGCTCAAGTGCAGGCTTGAACCGGGGTAATTTATAGAGCTGTCAGCAACTTAAAAACAAAACAGTTGGTTGGAACAAAAGCCAGTACGCAGACTGACCCTCCAGGACTGGAGCGGAGCATCCCTGATATAGATATATTGTATGTGTCACTGAGATCTCCATGTAAACCACACAAGTCACTGGAGCAAATGCCCGGAGAGGAAACTATAAAAATTGTTAGAAAAACATCAAAACGGAAGTATAGAACCTCGGGTGTTTCTTCAGGTTATGAATTGAGCTTTCAGCCTCATATTATGAATGTAACTAAAGATGTCCTCCTCATTCCGTTCGATTCAGTCTATTTTATTTGTATAGAGCTTTTCACAGAATAGTGCCGACCACAAAGGCGTCCCACAGAAATACCAGCCCTGAGCTCCCGGATAACTTCCTAGTGGGGAGTATGTCAACCAAGAATCTCTTCTGGGCAAATAATTGTACGCACGACGATGCAAGAGATTTCTCGGCGAATAGTGGAGTAATTCTCACGTTTCAGTTCTCACGGGCTAGCATTCTTTTAGAAATAAGATTAACTAAATATATTAACATCCAGGAAATAGCACAAAAGACTGGGATGCTGCTCACAAAATAAATGGGACGGAATTGTAGGGAAACTTACTTTATGTACTTAGGCCATACATTTAGGGACGACGTCATATTATTAAATTCCGAAAATAAATAAATAATGAGTAAAAAATTAATTTCATAATGTTTGCTCTTCATATTTGAGAACTTTCTAGGATTATGTCTAGTGTTTGAGTGCAACGGCATTTCGTTGCGTGTGACTTAATTATGCACGTGATTTAATTATGCGTCACCTTGCCCGTTCGATTTGCTGCAGGCCGCAGCGATCTCGCGCTCCGGGAGCCGGAGAATCTGGAGGTTAAACAACAGAATCTCCCTCTGAGCGTCATATGCAGCGGATCGGGTAATATTCTATCCGCGATAAGAGCGTAGCTGACGCGCTACGGGATGGACGCGCTCAGGGGCGGCTGCGGGGGTGTTTTACAGCAGTGGGTGGGCTTTTTGCGGCAGGGGGGGGTTTGTTTTGGGTTCTCAGCTGTTCAATGGGCGGAGCCTGTGGCATTCGGGAACTGCAATAAGATCGCGCGGATTGCGGCGGAGGTAAGGCATCCTTTCTCTGCTGTTCTGGGGGGGGAAAAAACGCATTGGCGAAATCTGCCCTGGATGACAATAGATTTATTTCGTTGAAACCTGGAAAAAAACGTCTTGCGTCGTTTTGCTGTGTCAAAGAGGCTAGCGACATCAGCTAAAACGAACCCATTTATAACCTTGCCACTCCCTTGCAGTGTTCTGTCGAGATACCCGGGCCAAGCTCCCTTATTAAATATTAACAAGGCAGTTTTAATGGTTCAAATCCACCGATGTACCGCGCCGAATGCTGATGTGCCTGGCGTTTCTCCTTTAAAATGGTGTGCATGGCTAGCAACAGAAACGCATGGCTGGCAGTCCGATCTCGGTCGAAAACGCTCAGTATAGACGAAAGGGGGGGGGGGGGGGTTAATGCAATAGAGATGCGACCAGAACGGTCTCTTCCATTATCCGAATGGAGAACCTTTTGGCAGACCCGCTTTGCGCTTTGTCGCAGAAGCATTCGCGCCACATATAGGCGAGTATGCACTGTGGTTAACATTACTCAGTTATCTAGCTCCATGTCCATCTTGTGAGGTAATAAATGAAACACGCCTACGTGTGCTCATGTCCATAATCGAGACGTTTTACTGGGCATTCCTGCGAGGTCTGAACCGGGGATGAAAACCGACGTAATTCTGAAAGTCGCCCTATGAAATTTATCGAGGGCATAGCAACAGCTTCGAAGTTGTTCGACAAACTAACACAGTGCGTGTCCGCCGCGAGACACGGTGCCGTTCTACCTCTAAAATAAATGTGAATGAAAACAAATGGCGAACTATCCTAGCATCTCGGGATGGCTTAATTCATTTCATATCCATTTAAATTCCCGAAGGATGCCACGCCTTGTTGTGTCAAGTGCGAGTCACTCCCTCTGATTTCATGATTTGATATCGGCAGACTCTTTGGACTAAACACCTGCTTTTCACAATTCAATGGGTTATTTAAAGTACGAATTGTGACAGTTGAATTTATTTACAAGAGAGAACACTGTTTTGCGGACTTGGTTAAAACTGTATCTGTATGTCACACATTACAGCTACCTCTATATGGAAATGGAAATGATTAAAACTTTTTGATGTTTATTGCATTGTTTTGGATATGCAGTTTTAATTGTTACCGTTTTCCCTGAAATGGCAGTGTCTGCTTCAAAATGTCCCGCAGGCTCTACAAGTCGTTTTATCTCTGAAAACACAATGTCTATACAACATAAAACAGCATAGATACAGCAAAAGAAGAGATCAGTTATATTTGTGAAAACTGAAATCATTTAAAATGATATATAATATATATATTGCATTACAGTTGGTTACAAAGCACGAAGCAGTATTTACTGTCCTTTAAAAGCAAGAATGTGGAAAAACTACCATTAAACAGTGGCATGTAAATGTGTAATTTTCTTTCTACATAAATGTGAATATGAATGAAATGACAGCATCGCTCCATTGTCTCCCGTCTCGCCCTCATTACCACTCCGCGCCGCGAGCCACGCAAACGGCGCCCTCCGTGAATGCACAAGCGCACGGGGGTGGGGGGTGGGGGGCCTGGTGCTGGGGCCTGGTGCTAGGACCCAGGCGGGGGATGGTCACTGTAACCATTGTTTCAGCCGTCACCGAGAACACAACCGTTTTAGAGAATGCTCTTTCACATGTTTTAAAAAGACAAAACAGATTTTCAGTCCACACCCTAATCTCAATTTGTCACACTTTTGGACCACATCTTCACAGATGGCATGCTGATTTGACCGTATAAGAAACCCCTGGAACTGAAATCTGGGAGATATGGGGTAACAAAGTTTGCACTAATCCATGTGACTCCCTGACTTTGACTTGCCTTATCTCTATTACTGTTGGCCATAGAGACATTGTACTTATATCATTGTGTATGTCTTCACCAGCTCTATAATTTGCATAATTGCCATGTTCTCTCCAAAGTAAATTAAGATAAGATAATATTTAAATCTGATTTCTGGAAAAAACA
>NC_083764.1:3490411-3512911 GCF_963514075.1 Conger conger | reverse complement strand
TATAACCCTGTGTGTGTGTGTGTGTGTGTGTGTATAACCCTGTGTGTGTGTGTGTATCATCCTGTGTGTGTGTGTGTGTATAACCCTGTGTATGTGTGTGTGTATCACCCTGTGTGTGTGTGTGTGTATAACCCTGTGTGTGTGTGTGTGTGTATAACCCTGTGTGTGTGTGTGTGTGTGTATAATCCTGTGTGTGTGTGTGTGTGTATAACCCTGTGTGTGTGTGTGTGTATAACCCTGTGTGTGTGTGTGTGTGTATAACCCTGTGTGTGTGTGTTACAGTCCGTCCGGCTGCACGTTCTGGGGGAAGAGGCCGTGGTCTCGGTCCCGTAAGGTGCTGTGGCAGGTGGGGATGCTGCTGGGGGCTCCGGTGGTCATCTCCCTCATCGCCGGCATCGCCATCCCCGTCATCATCGTGGGGATCCCCATCTACATGGGCCGCAAGGTACGGCCCCGCCCTGCCACGCCCGTCTGCACGCTCCTGACCACGCCCAGCAGCTCACCTGATAGAACAGTCCTTTGCTGCTTTGAAACACGTCCATGTTTAATTTGCAGCCAAGTGGCTAAGGTGCCTATAGCCTAGTGGCTAAGGAGCCTGTAGCCTAGTGGCTAATGTGCTGATAGCCTAGTGGCTAAGCTGCCTGTAGCATAGTGGCTAAGGAGCCTGTAGCCTGTAGCCTAGTGGCTAAGTAGCCTGTAGCCTAGTGGCTAAGGTGCCTGTAGCCTAGTGGCTAAGGTGCATGTAGCCTAGTGGCTAAGGAGCCTGTAGCCTAGTGGCTAAGGAGCCTGTAGCCTAGTGGCTAAGGAGCCTGTAGCCTAGTGGCTAAGGAGCCTGTAGCCTAGTGGCTAAGGTGCTTGTAGCCTAGTGGCTAAGGTGCCTGTAGCCTTGCAGCAAAGGTGCCTGTAGCCTAGCGGCTAAGGTGCCTGTAGCCTAGTGGCTAAGGAGCCTGTAGCCTAGTGGCGAAGGAGCCTGTAGCCTAGTGGCTAAGGAGCCTGTAGCCTAGTGGCTAAGGAGCCTGTAGCCTAGTGGCTAAGGTGCTTGTAGCCTAGTGGCTAAGGTGCCTGTAGCCTTGCAGCAAAGGTGCCTGTAGCCTAGCGGCTAAGGTGCCTGTAGCCTAGTGGCTAAGGTGCCTGTAGCCTAGCGGCTAAGGTGCTTGACTGGGACCTGGAATGTTGGTGGCTCAAGCCCCAGTGTAGCCACAATAAGATCAGTGCCACTGTCTGGCTTTTGAGCAAGATAAAATTGCAAAAATGGTCACCTAATAAAATGGTCAGCTAAGTAACTAATGTAATGGACATCACGGGGGTGAAATGGCGGCTCTTCCTCCCGTGCCCCAGGTACACAGCCGATGCAAGAAGAACAACATCTCGGGCAGCAAGCACTACCTGACCGTGGCCAGCGGGGTGATGATGTCAGTGTTCGTGTCGCCCGTGATCGCAGCCGTCACCGTGGGTGAGTCACGCCCTCCGGAGGGAGATTTTAACTGGCGGTTCAGCTCTCGACTGTGGGAAAACAGCCAATCGCGGTCTCTCTCCTGGCAGGAGTGGGCGTGCCCCTCATGATGACCTACGTGTACGGAGTGGTCCCCATGTCACTCTGCAGGAACGGCTGGTGCAAAACGCCGAAGGACCAGCCAGAACCCCGCAGGATCCGGCTGGAAGACCTGGCCAACTGTGAGTCTGCTAAACCAGGCCTAACCCTAACCCTGAATCACACTCTTCACAGACCAGGCCTAACCTTAACCCTGATTCACACTCTTCACAGACCTAGCCAGGCCTAACCCTAACCCTGAATCACGCTCTTCACAGACCAGGCCTAACCTTAACCCTGAATCACGCTCTTCACAGACCAGGCCAGGCCTAACCCTGAATCACGCTCTTCACAGACCAGGCCTAACCCTAAATCACTCCAAGAACGATAACTACAGCTATAGCCAAAAATATGTTGTTTTAAAAATCGTTCCGTCTCAACTATAACAACAAATAAGTGTACACATACATAAATAGACTGACTTCTCAGTAGCTGGTTAGTTACTACATGAGTTAATGGCATTCATAGAACCTCATGGTGAAGTGTTACTGAATGTACTGAAGGTAAATGTGTGTCAGTGGATGTGTGAGTGTCATGTGACCTGACAGGCCTTCTTGTGTTGACCTCATCTGATTTCAACTTCTCTTGAAGATCTCCAATTCTCTCACGTAGTCAGCGACCACTGGATGGGCCAGAGCAGCCTGGTGGTCAGTGAAACCAACGTGCAAGAAGCTAGCGCCCAGGAAGTTAGGGCCCAGGAAGCTAGCGCCCAGGAAGTTAGCGCCCAGGAAGCTAGCGTACAGGAAGTTGGCGAACAGGAAGTCAGTGTGCGACCCAGTACCAGTGCCAGCCCCCCCGACCCCCCCAGCTACGCCAGCATCTTCCTGCAGTGAGTCTGACCACTTCCTGTCTTCCACTTCCTGTGTAGAAACGATCACTTCTTGTCTAGGCTGTAGAACATTTGTTTATACTTAATTTTGTTTTAAGTATAAACAAATATAAGGTAAATCACCAAGTTTTCCCGATGAAATAAATAATATTTGTGTGGTCCATTGCCAAATAAGTGTGCGGGCTTTTGTTCAAACTGAGCGGTTACACGCCTGATTCTACTGATCAGGGTCCTTATAAAGACTCTAACGGCTGATTAGTGTGATCAGGTGTGTTAAACCGCTCGATTGGACCACAAGCCTGCTCCCACACCGGCCCTCTCCGGGTAAGCCGGAGTGTCCCTGCTGTGTGTACGGGGAGTCGTCAGGCCCAGGATGTAGCGGCGTTCTGTACCTCGTTGCAGGGACGGTGCCAGCATCAAAGTGCAGGTGGAGATTGAGACACACCCTCACCAGGTGGAGCTGGACACACACCTGCCCCAGGTGGAGACGGAGACGCGCCCACAAGAGGCGTGGCACTGCAGCCTGAACAGCGTCCTGTCCACCCGCAGCCAATCAGACGAGCAGCTCTGCACACCCGACCCGCCCCCTGGCCCTCAGCCACACCCCGTTTGAGCCACGCCCCCGTCGAGGCCACGCCCCCCGCCTCTGTCACGCCCCCTTCCCGCCAGACTCCGCCCCCGAGAGGGCGAGAGACGCAGGGAGGGAGAGAGAGCTGGAGAAGGAGTCGAGGAGGAGAGGAAGAAGAGAGGGATGGGGTTAGAGGGAGAGAGAGAGAGGGAGGGAGGGAGAGAGAGCTGGAAAAGGAGTCGAGGAGGAGAGGAAGAAGAGATGGATGGGGTTAGAGGGAGAGAGAGAGAGGGAGAGAGGGAGGGAGGCGAGCATGTTTACCTGTGTGTGCACGTGGGACAGAAGTGCATTATGGGCCTGTTACCCGTGTGAACTGGCTGACTGCTGGCAGACTTGAATGTTTGAAACCTTATGTTTTATTAAAACCGTTTGTTGGGAATTGTTTATTTTAATGTTTTATGTTTCTCCTCTTTCTGTTTAATTAACGATCGTCAGACTCTTTGGGACTACAGTACGTCCTCTCAGTGTTTTTTTTTTTTTATATCCCCAATTTTAAAAAGTGAAAAAAAAAAGAAAAAGTGAAAGCATGTTTTTGTGAGCAGATGTGTGGCTGAATCTCGCCCGTCCCTCGGTGAATATTCCCCGGAGCGCCGCCCCTCCTGGGCCAGGACTGTGGTGTTTTTCCGAGCGCAGTGTTAACCCCAGACTCCAGATATGCAAGCTCGGCTGGGCCCTGTGCAGCCACTGGTGCATGTGCTGCAGCCCCAGGTCCGCGGAGTCGAGCATCTCTGCAGGGACCGCAACATCCACCATCTTTATTACCCACCGAAACGCCGGTCTTGTGTCCAGTGTGTGCTTACACACGTCTGTAGGTGTGAAGGCAAACAGGGGCTCTGTCCAACCGCTTATCTTTCCCCTCCTTCTTCCTTTTCCTGCTCCTTTTCCTGCCCCTCACTCCACCCATCGGGGGCGGCTAGAGAAAGAGGGGAGAAGAGGAATGGAAGTGGAGATGGGGAAATCGAGAAAACGTGAATTAGGCAAATGCAATGTCCTCGCTCCTTCAAAGGTTTGAAGCCAACAGTCGTTGCAGATGTGTGGCGGATGGAGAGAGGTGGATCCACAGGTCAATCACTTGTACATCACACGTTCTGCGAAAATCCTTCCGCAAAGGATGCACAATGTTTCCTTGAAAAAAGTTTGGGAACCTCCTAACTTCCAGCTTCTAGCTTAGTCGGAAGTTTGGTTGGATACGGTTGGAATTTTCCTTAAAGATGGCAAACCTCGATTGATTTCCGGGTCGGGCAAAGAGCAAGGAGACGGGAGGAGAAAGATGAGCCACTGGAAAGAGCCCTCTGTTTCTGTGATGTCATCAGGCTATCCCAGAATGCTTTCTGTTGATACAGTATCGTTAACGTTCATGCCACTGATCCCAGCACTGATCCCAGCTCTGCCATTCTCAGCTGTTTTGTGTATCTGAGCGGCAGTAAGAGGAGTGTGTCTCTCTGTGATGGAGTGTGTGTCTCAGTGACGGAGTGTGTCTCTCTGTGACAGAGTGTGTGTCTCAGTGACAGAGTGTGTGTCTCTGTGACGGAGTGTGTGTCTCAGTGACGGAGTGTGTGTCTCAGTGACGGAGTGTGTCTCTCTGTGACAGAGTGTGTGTCTCAGTGACGGAGTGTGTGTCTCTGTGACGGAGTGTGTGTCTCTGTGACGGAGTGTGTGTCTCTGTGACGGAGTGTGTGTCTCTGTGACGGAGTGTGTGTCTCTGTGACAGAGTGTGTGTCTTTGTGTGGCAGAGACGGAGTGTGTGTCTCTGTGACAGAGTGTGTGTCTCTGTGACAGAGTGTGTGTCTCTGTGTGGCAGAGACGGAGTGTGTGTCTCTGTGACGGAGTGTGTGTCTCTGTGACGGAGTGTGTGTCTCTGTGACAGAGTGTGTGTCTTTGTGTGGCAGAGACGGAGTGTGTGTCTCAGTGACGGAGTGTGTGTCTCTGTGACGGAGTGTGTGTCTCTGTGACGGAGTGTGTGTCTCTGTGACGGAGTGTGTGTCTCTGTGTGGCAGAGACGGAGTGTGTGTCTCTGTGACGGGGTGTGTGTCTCTGTGACGGAGTGTGTGTCTCTGTGACGGAGTGTGTGTCTCTGTGTGGCAGAGACGGAGTGTGTGTCTCTGTGACGGAGTGTGTGTCTCTGTGACGGAGTGTGTGTCTCTGTGACGGAGTGTGTGTATTTGTGTGGCAGAGACGGAGTGTGTGTCTCTGTGACGGAGTGTGTGTCTCTGTGACGGAGTGTGTGTCTCTGTGACGGAGTGTGTGTCTCTGTGACAGAGTGTGTGTCTTTGTGTGGCAGAGACGGAGTGTGTGTCTCTGTGACAGAGTGTGTGTCTCTGTGTGGCAGAGACGGAGTGTGTGTCTCTGTGACGGAGTGTGTGTCTCTGTGACGGAGTGTGTGTCTCTGTGACAGAGTGTGTGTCTTTGTGTGGCAGAGACGGAGTGTGTGTCTCAGTGACGGAGTGTGTGTCTCTGTGACGGAGTGTGTGTCTCTGTGACGGAGTGTGTGTCTCTGTGACGGAGTGTGTGTCTCTGTGACGGAGTGTGTGTCTCTGTGTGGCAGAGACGGAGTGTGTGTCTCTGTGACGGGGTGTGTGTCTCTGTGACGGAGTGTGTGTCTCTGTGACGGAGCGTGTGTCTCTGTGTGGCAGAGACGGAGTGTGTGTCTCTGTGACGGAGTGTGTGTCTCTGTGACGGAGTGTGTGTATTTGTGTGGCAGAGACGGAGTGTGTGTCTCCAGCCGGGACGTCCAGGAGAGAGAGGACTGCATGATGTGTTTTTCAGTGGGCTGATTCTGCTCTGATCGCCCCTTTTCGCATTGTCAGCACCAAAGCATAGCCAAGCATGTCTGTCCGTCTGTCTGTCTGTCTCTGTCCGTCTGTCTGTTTCTCTGTCAGGGGCTTCCTCCTGCAGAACGATGTGAAAAAAATGTTCTAAATAAAAACACCCTGCAGGACGTCTGGCGTGATCCGGAGTGTGTCATCTGAGGAAGTGTAAAGCCGATGCAGTCTGATCTGTGACTATAGAGCCACAATACTGCAGCATGTGAAAGATCCTCTGTGTGTTTCTGTGAGTGTGGCCCCCGAGAAAGCAGCTCTGTGTTTCTGTGAGTGGGGTCCCTGTGAAAGATCCTCTGTGTGTTTCTGTGAGTGGGTCCCTGTGAAAGATCCTCTGTGTGTTTCTGTGAGTGGTGCCCTGTGAAAGATGCTCTGTGTGTTTCTGTGAGTGGGGCCCTGTGAAAGATCCTCTGTGTGTTTCTGTGTGTGTGGCCCCCAAGAAAGCAGCTCTGTGTGTTTCTGTGAGCCAGGGTCCCTGTGAAAGATCCTCTGTGTGTTTCTGTGAGTGGGTCCCTGTGAAAGATGCTCTGTGTGTTTCTGTGAGTGGGGTCCCTGTGAAAGACGCCGTGCGTTTCTGTGAGTGGGGTCCCTGTGAAAGACGCTGTGTGTTTCTGTGAGTGGGTCCCTGTCAAAGATGCTCTGTGTGTTTCTGTGTGTGGGTCCCTGTGAATGAGCCTCTGTGTTTCTGTGAGTGGGTCCCTGTGAAAGACGCTGTGTGTTTCTGTGAGTGTGGGGCCCTGTGAAAGACGCTGTGTGTTTCTGTGAGTGGGTCCCTGTGAATGAGCCTCTGTGTTTCTGTGAGTGTGGGGCCCTGTGTGTTCCTCTGAGGGCCCCTGGACCATGTCATCCTGATGCCATTAGTCTTGCTCCATGCCACAGATCATGCCATCAGGTTTCCGTGGGGAACGAGGTCGTCTTCCTGTGAACCGTGCCACCTGAACCTTTGCAGTGTCAGTCTGAGGAAAAAAAATAAAAGAAGGATTTAAACAAGTGTTTCTGTTTAAAAAAACATGGCTATGTTCAAGACATGTTATATGAGAATTACATTTAGTGATAAAATGACAATTCATCTTTTTAGATTACTTTTTAATTCTACATTCTGACGACAGCACATACAGTAAAGGGACATTATTTTGAGAAAGAATCTTGGCACCAGCAAACCCACGTCATTACCACATTGTACCAGCAGAGGGAGCAGGAACAAAGAACACCCTCAGTTAATAATGGACAAAATTGCCTATGATTTTGTTTAAATCAGTTAAACAGGTTAAGTTTATTTTTATCGTATAAATGTTCATATGTTTTCGTACCATAAAGTATGTCAGTAAATAAGTATGTATGTACCAGTCTGAGCCGGTATTCAACGCTTCTGAAATTAGGGTTGTAAAACCTAAAAATGAAAACAATCCGTGGAATTACGTCAAATCGTTCACTGCACATTAAGTGCAATATAATTAGCAATAAAATATTCGTTTAAAATATATAATTTATATGAATAGGAAAAGACCGCCAGAGCCTGTTTTATTTCATTAATTCAGCAGAAAACTGGTGATTTTGTTGAATTCAAGCTTTAGTCTAGAGCAGTGTTTCTCCACACTGGTCCTTGGGACGCAGTGTGTACGTGTTTGTGTTCCAAGCTTAGTCACACGGTCTGTATTGTATTGAGCTGCTAATTGTTCTTATTGAGACTTTTTATGTCTATAGAAGGCCGATTTACTCTCTTAAAGACACAATATGCCAGAAATAGCTACGTACTGTTGGCCCCAGAAAAAAAATAGATGTCCCATATTCAAATCCCAGGAATTGCAGTCATACCAACACATGCTTTCTTAACTGTACAGTATTGTAGAGGCTCCAGTTTGAACTGATTTAATTACAAACTGACAGCTGTATCACCTTCGTCCCATTGACCGTGTGGAAACCTGAAACCATTTGTGTAACAGAGTTTACTGACAGCAAACCTGGATTGGAATAAGTTACCACATAATTATGCTAGAATTTAAACACATTTTCTTAATTGATCGGGAGATTGGCTCTGACAAATGTATTTGTGTCCGTCAATTGATTGTGATCGGTTTTGTTCACGACCTGTTCCCATATAACATTTTGTTTTTCCTGAATTACTCGCCAACGATGTTATTCACTATCAAAGTCTTAGTAATTATTTCTGTATTTTTAATACCTCACCGAGTTAGCATAGTTCTTTACACGTAGCTCTCTGTAAATATAATGCTTGCACTGTCTGAAGACAAGAAAACGGACGAACACAGAAGTTGAAATCTTATTGACAGGAAACATTGAGACTGCTCCTGCTTGGTGTAAACCCAGGAAACATTCTGTAAACAGCACACACCTTCCTTCCGCATCGACTCCGGCTCTCTCCGCACCAGGCATCCCCCCCCCCCCCCCCGTTCGGCCAGGAAAGAGTTAACGCTGCCTCCGCTCCTCACCAAACGCCGGAAAGAGGCGCAGGCAGCCCCGCGAGTACTCGCGCATCCTTCACACTCGGCGTTTCTTGGGTGTTGCGGGGACGGCACAGATTCCGCCTGATATCTCGCGATGGACGCCCTGAAATCTGCCGGGAGAGCTATCATCAAGAGTCCGGGAGTTCCGCGACACTCGTGGGGTACCTCCAAGCACGAAAGTGAGTGTTTTTTTGTGTTCTTTATATGATGATACAGTGGATAATATCACACATATACGGTGTCATTTTCGCCGTTGGACCTGGCAGCAGTGACAATAGGCGAGTTAATTCATTTACCTTTCTACCTTGTTGATGTCATGTGAAATAGACCAAACGTCAACCGTTGTTTCGTACAGTTTTAAAAAGGTACGAGTTTTTTTTAATACTTCAATGCTTGGAAGCGAACGATTGCATTGTATTCGCTAATACTACACTGTCTTTATTTGCGTCCGTGTCCGACCCGACTGATTCTGGGTCCTAACGCTACGCTTTTAACCAGTTCGCCTCAGATTCTCCCCAAATTTAATGAACCCTTCTCCGAACTAAATTGTATCCCATTTGAGGAAGTGCGTTACTTTTCTATGGCCTACAGTTCTTTAAACGTTATCATCTCTCCATTTGTAATGGTTATAATTGTTACTCCATAATTACTGTATAATTGTTTCTCCAAATAACGTGATCATGTTGAACAGATAATACTGGTGCAAAAATGTGTTGAGATAAAATATTTGGCACATTGTTTACAGCAATATACATTTACCGATCTTTAACCGAAAATACTACTGTGTACATACAATGTAACACATGTGTGTAACTTTGCACAAGTGTATATGTGTTCATGTATATGTGTTGGTCTGTCATGTATATGTGTAAAATAGTCACTGGCTCTCCTGTAGTACTGTGTGGTCTGTAGGGTGTTAAATAGTCACTGACTCTCCTGTAGTACTGTGTGGACTGTAGGGTGTAGAATAGTCACTGGCTCTCCTGTAGTACTGTGTGGCTGGGAGCTGCTGTTAGGATGTGTCTCAGGGCGGCATGATGGTGCAGTGGATAGCAAGAAGGTCCCATGCTCAAAATCCTTGTGTCCAAATGGATTTCCTCTGGGTAAGACATGCAGGTTAGCCTAAGTGGAGAAAATTTTGTCTTGGGCTAGACAATTCTTGTCTGGGAAACCAGCCGAAATCACAGAGTAATCACAGACTAAATTTTGTAATCACAGAGTGTAGTTACACAGATTATGTTTTTTGGGTGAAACTTCATTCTCTTCTAAAAAAATTAAGAAATTGAAAATTTCTCCACAGAACCCCTGTTGATTTCTTCAGTTTCTGTTTGATTGAATGCTGATCAGTGAAGTTGCATGTTACATTACATTACGTGGCATTTAGCAGACGCTCTTATCCAGAGCGACATACAACAAAGTGCAAATCAAACACAAGAACAAGTGCAAAAGTGGACCTGAGAGGACAGTACAGTGCATGTGTTACTATTTATGAGGACTCAGGCACACATGGCCCCAGGACAGACCTGTCCCCGGCTACCTGCGTATAACCCATAACAGCACTTATGATTATGATTAGTCTCTGAAGTAAAAGTGACTAATGGAGGTTGCAGTTGAGGAAGGATTCCTTTGGAAAATGGTTCACCTCATTAGTCTAGTCTGTTCCTGATCATCTTCTGTGACTTAACGATCCAACTCATTAAACACATCTAATCTACATCTTGAATTATTTAGCAGCTTGGATTTAGATGGCCTGGCATAAAGCGATGATTGTGTATGCACTGTGATTTAATGGAATTAATATGGATGAGACAATTTCATTTCAAATCACCGCCAAATTAATGTGCTCTGTGAATGTGTGAATGTAGGTGTGTTTGTGTGTGTGTGCATGTGTGTGCGTGTGTGTGTGTATGTGCGTGTGTGTGTGTGTTTGTGCGTGTGTGTGTGTGCGTGTGTGTGTGCGTGTGTGTGTGCGTGTGTGTGTGTGTGCGTGTGTGTGCGCGTGTGTGCATGTGTGCGTGTGTGTGTGTGTGTGTGTGTGTGTTTGTGCGTGTGTGTGTGCGTGTGTGTGTGTGTGTGTGTTTGTGCGTGTGTGTGTGCGTGTGTGTGTGTGTGTGGGTTTGTGCGTGTGTGTGTGCGTGTGTGTGTGTGTGGGGGTTTGTGCGTGTGTGTGTGCGTGTGTGTGTGTGTGGGGGTTTGTGCGTGTGTGTGTGTCCGTGTGTGTGTTTGTGCGTGTGTGTGTGTGTGTGCGTGTGTGTGTGTGTTTGTGCGTGTGTGTGTGTGTGTGGGTTTGTGCGTGTGTGTGTGTGTGTGTGTTTGTGCGTGTGTGTGCGTGTGTTTGTGCGTGTGTGTGTGTGTGGGTTTGTGCGTGTGTGTGCGCGTGTGTGCGTGTATGTGGGTTTGTGCGTGTGTTTGTGCGTGTGCGTGTGTGTGCATGTGTGTGTGTGTGCGTGTGTGTGCATGTGTGTGTGTGTGCGTGTGTGTGTGCGTGTGTGTGTGTGTGCGTGTGTGTGTGTGTGTGTGTGTGTGTGTGTGTGTGCGTGTGTGTGCGCATAGGTGTTGGAGGTATCTGTTGGTTAGGGGCTCCGCATTCATCACTATCTAGTGACCCCTGCTGGTCGATCGGGTGCCTGCGCGCTGCACAGAGCTGGGTTCAAATAGTATTTGTTTTGGATTCAAATACTTTTCTGTGTTTGACTAAGCTTGCCTGGTGGAATTTGGAACAAATTGAATGCTCCCAAAAATATAAACCCCATCCACCTGTTCCTCCATGCAGGCTGAAATGCACCAGGCAAGATCAATAGATCGCAGAAAAATATTTGAATCCAAAACAAATACTGTTAGAAGCCAGGTCTGGAACTGCATGCTAAAGTGCATTTGAAAGGTCTTCTTCCAACCGTTCTTGGCCGCAGTCTGCGGTGCAGAGCTGGCGACCCCTGGTGTTGTGGAGGAGAACTGCACATGTCCTCAGTCACCCAGACTGGCAGTGTGATTGGTGCATGAATGTAGCTTTGGCTGCTGATTATCCATCCCAAATTTGGAATTGGACAAGCATAACTCCATGTTGGGCGCCAAAAACCGGGTTGTTGGTGTTCTGGAGAGAAACGCTGTGTGTGGAGATAGGAAGGACAGAGACCATGGGGATGTACCCTCTCTCTCTCTCTCTGCCTCCCTCTAAACCCCTCCACCCATCTGTTTCTCTCTGTCTACCCCACTGCTCCATCTCTCTTTCTCTGTCCGCCCTCTCTCAAATTCAAATTCAAATGTCCTTTATTTGCATTGCAATCAAACTTGTTGCAAAAGCTCTCTCTCCATCTCTCTCTCCTGCTCTCTCTCCCTCCCTCTCTCTCTCTCCCTCCCTCTCTCTCTCTCTCTCTCTCTCTCTCTCGGCCTACATTCCCCCCCCCCCCGCTCTGTCCCAGATTCCTGCCCTGTTCTGAGGACAGACGCCATCTTGGCGTTTCCTGTCCTCTTGCCCACAGAGTGGAGCAGAAAGGCCAGAGCAGCCCACGAGCAGTGCTAGCCTGGGGCGCTAGGCTCCGGAGATGAGACAAGTAGGCCATGCTTTCCCCGTTTGTGCGTAATAATGCACAGTGTGTGCGGCACTGTATGTGCTGGGAATATTTACTGGTGAACAGGTAGCTCCAGTGTGCAGTCTGAGTTACTGACTCAAGGTATGGGCATGAAAACTGCATACAGAGGTACAAATGGTTGTCATTGGGACAGTACCTTATATTTGCTTAAGGTTGTACTCCTAGCCAAGTGTGGCTTGAATGTATTCATTTATAGTGTATCGAAAGAGCACATTACTGTACTTTCAGGGTACATTTGGAAAATTAGATCCATGCAGAACAGAAATATACCTCCACTGTTACTTTAATTCAGAGAGTGTACAGCTATATTGGGACACTGGGTCCTTTGAAGCGGTCACGTGAGTGTCAGTCCGAGGTCAAGTGTGTCTAAAAATCCGAGGTTTTGTGTGTTTAAGGCAAGGGTCGCATGTCAAGTCAAGTCATGTCAAAAAAACGTCAATCGTTTTTTATTATTTTTATGAAAAGATGCTTTACAGAGTAGCAAAAGGGCAAAAACCAGGATCGCGGGAGGAAGAGTGGCCGGTAAGGTGTAAAGGTAGGACGGACGAAACAGAAACGTAATGAGAAATCTATCATCGCAAATAGATTGTGTTGAGCGGGCTACAGTTAAGAACATAAATTAGCCGTAAAAATGACACTCTTGCTGGAAAAATAATCAGTCACCTGTTTTATTGTGCATGGAAATCAATTTCAGAATTTAAACACTTCTGAAAAATCAATATTATTTCATAAATAATATATCTAAAGGCACTCTTTTCACTTGCCTGCACAATTGCATTTATTGGACAATTCCAATGCAGAAATTCAGCATAGCATTTATATAGGGCAAAATTATTTACATTTGTGAATACGCTTTTTGGTGGCACAACTTAAGGCAATTGGAAATGGTATAATTCATGTGTATAAAAAGGTCTTTTTCTGGTTTGGATGTATAACTCAGGTGTATATAAAAAGGTTTTATTCCGTTTAGAACGAGGGAGAAAGCGATTTGAGGTTTCCTTCTCCCGGCCGAACCCGCAAAACACGCTTCATTAAAAAATAAAAAATATATATTTAAGGAAAAAAAAGAAATACTTCAAAGAGCCCGGGCGGAGGTAGGGCGTGTGAAAGCCTCGAGCATCAACACGAATGCGCTCAATAATTCATGGGTATTCCTGCCGGGAATGGGATTTTCCCCGCAGTGTATCAGGCCCGACAGAAGTCAACACACCGCATCAGCGCTTTCCCATCACGCTCGGAACGCCGTAATCGCAGAATTCCCGAGGTTGCGGCTTTATTTACGCGCTGGTGGGAAATCAGGAAGACCTTCTGAATCTATGAGACATTCACGGCTCTAAAATCTTATCTGCTATGTTTACACTACGCAGGGGACAGTCCCGCCTGGAGAAATGCGGGGGTTAAGGGCCCTTGCTCAAGGGCCCAACAGCTGCACTGGTTTTTTTTATCATGGCTACACTGGGGTTAGGGTTGAACCACCAACCGGATAATATTACTGAAACGTTCTCGAAAAATTGTGATTCAAGAAAGTTTTGCTTCGCAACGTTTTTTTAGAATGTTGCACAGAACGTCCCCCAGTTGTCAAAAAAAATAATAATAACGTTACTGCAGCGTTGTGAGAACGTTAAGAAACGTTTCATACAAATGTTCTAAGAACTCGCAGAAAACCTGAACAGATTGAACATTCTGGGAACCGAACCCAACGGTCAGAATTAAATCTGTTAGCTGGGAAAGAACACAGTTCTAATGCAGATTCCATTAGGACAGTGTCAGATTATAGCAGTCTGTTCAGACCTCGCCTCTATCAGCGCAACCTTGGACATGCGTACGTCATCAGGGGATTTTAAATGCGCTGCATTTAGGGAAAATGTTGCCTGCTTAACAACTTTCTCATCCAGTGCGCTCAGTTGATGCGCTCAATATAGGCAATTAAGCTGTTTGTCTGATACAGCCTTTGCGTGTCAGGTAAAACAGATGATTGCTGGAACTGTTTCTGATATGCAACAGCATTACTTATTCATTAAGTAATTTATTATGTATTTATTAAATGACTAATAAATAAAATCAACGGGTTGCATCATGGGTAACTTTTCACACTGGGTAAAGATTTTCGGAAGTGTTTTGGGAGCGATCTTCCTTGTGTGCATTGTGAATTTTCTAGTTTCCCTGAGCTTGGGAAAAACAGTGCCTTTATAGTTAGTGTTATGAAATTCGGCGATGACTCGTCCTGCCAGTTTTGAATTATAACGGCGAAATATCTGCTCTGAATCACTAAAACCCGGCTTAGACTACCTGTAGGTCATTTGGAAATTTTAAAATATATATATATTGCAGTTTTCAATCTGTTTCAGGTCACATCTGCACATTAAACGTGAGGGCGGAGATCATTCCGTTTGAGAGGCAGACCTTGGAGACGTCTTTAGGAAATGGGAAACGTTTTCCGTCGTTAAGAGGGAGGAACGGAGGACATGGTTTTGGGGAATGAATAATTCAGATGTGGCGAGAGCAGAGTGTTGCTGGATGGGACTCAGGAACAGATGGCCCAGCGGGTCAGAGAGAACGCCATGGCGGGGGCCGTTACCCGCCCGTATTCTCACTGTCAAACGGTCCTGGAAATTAAATAAAATGATATTTAATTCTCAAATGTGTTTTATTACAGCTGATTGTAGCGTTGTGGGGTTTTTCTGGGCTTTCAGACATAACCAACGTGCAGTATATATATATATATATATATATATATATATATATATATATATATATATATAGAGAGAGAGGGAGAAAGAAAGAAAGAAAGAGAGAGAGAGACAGAGAGAGAGAGAGAGAGAAATATCAGCAGTTACATGAGTGAAAAGGGATGCTTTACACCTTTTAGAAAAAAACAATGCAGAATGCTCATTTCTGGAGATATTCTCATCAAATCTGAAATGGGATTTGTCCAGTGTTTTGTTTGTGGATCCATTGTATTTCTAAGCATGCCAGGCACCGCCACAATAATCTATATCCTCTCAAAAACAGAAAAAAAAATTCAGGACAGACCCAGACTCTCGCGATATGTTCAGTCTGTGTTCAGCTCCGTCTCAGACTGTCGTGATGCACTCTAGCAGTCCTTGGCTAGTTTCTCCGGCAGACATGTTTGTTTGGGGTTATTTTAAGCCCACGGTGCGCCCCAGAGTTCATATTTCCTCACAGAGGAGTCCTGATGGAAGCTGTTCTCTGCCCAACACAGAAGGCTTAAACACACAGCAATTAGCCAAGAGAGCTTCAGCGGAGGGTATTGATCGGCCGTAGTGCGGCGTGGAGGATTAGCGCACTGTGTTGTTAGACCCACGCTGAGCGCTGTCTCACTGAGGGAGCCGGTATTGATCTGTGGAGAGGCCCCTTTGTTTGCTGCTGTGTGCTTTGATATATAATGCAGTCCTGCAGTTCCCCACTGATACTGTGTCCCTGTGGGGTCCGTCTGTCATCGTTTGATTGGCTAATGCAGTTACTGTGTCCCGCTGGTGTTTGTTTCTCATCGTTTGATTGGCTAATGCAGTTACTGTGTCCCGCTGGTGTTTGTTTCTCATCGTCTGATTGGCTGAAGCAGTTACTGTTTCCCAGTGGTATCCGTCTTTCATGATATGATAAATGTTGAATGGTAAATGGTTGGCATTTATATAGCTCATTTATCCAAAGTGCTGTACAATCGATGCTTCTCATTCATTCACCCACTCACACACACTCACACACCAACGGTGATTGGCTGCCATGCCAGGCACCAACCGGCTCATCAGGAGCAGTTGGGGGTTAGATGTCTTGCTCGGAGAGCTCAGTAACATTAGCAGTGGAATGATGGCTGTTATTATTAGCATCAGTAGCATTAGCATTAGCAGTGGACTGATGGCTGTTATTATTAGCATCAGTAGCATTAGCAGGAACAGCATAATGACGGTGATTGTCGCTCCTGTGCAGAGCTGCCGGAGAACTGGACGGACACGAAGGAGACGCTCCTGGAGGGCATGGCGTTCAGTCTGAAGTATTTGGGGATGACGCTGGTCGGGCAGCCCAAGGGCGAGGACATGGCCTCCGCCGCCATCCGCCGCATCGTTGCCACGGTGAGTCCCGCCCCCGTTTCCACGGCGACTGAATCCTGCTGTCCTTCTGCGTACTTTGAGGTCGTGACTTTAGTGTCACTAACAGCCGGCCTCGTGAACTCCGTTTCCCAGCAGGCACCGCTGGGCCAAGGCAAGCCGTGAGATATGATAAACTCTGATATCGTAGTCTTTATGTGAGCAAGCTAGGGGGCTGCACGGCCCTGCTCAAAATCCATCTTAAACCGGCCTACGCTGGTCAAGCTGTTTTAAGCTCTGTTTAACTGGTCAACCAGCTGTTCGCCAGCTGACTAGCCTACATAGTCAGCTAGTCCACCAGTTAATCCACCAGTTTGACCACCAGCTTAGTCTACCAGCTTAAGCAGCTATAGACCAGCTATAGACCAGGTATGACCAGCTACAGACCAGCTATGACCCGCTAGAAGTGTTGAAAACACAGTTTAAACCATCATAAACCATCTTAGCTGCTGTTAGCTGGAATTTCAGCTGGGAGTCCTGGAAAAATAAAGATAACAAATTTGATTCAGCTAAGAGAAGGGAATGATAGCAAGGAAGCAGGTAAGATATAGACAAACTTGACACTATATTTTCTGGTGTTTTACAGATGAATTTATGACACTTTTTATCTATGGTGTTATAGTGTTAGTAATGTAGCAGAGGCTGTTTTGGGTCCAAAGTCTGATTCAGTTTGTCAGTTTCTCCCAAGTGAAGGCTGGTACATTCACATTCCATTATGCTCCCCGAAAACTTACATTTGAAGAAATATTTTGAGATATATATATGAACCAAATCCAAACCCAAATTAGGACAGTAGTTACAGTTATATGTTTTCACGAAACTGCTTGAAACCTGCAGGTACTCTGAGAATGACGTATTATTTTATTCTCATTTAGATCTGAGGAGAAAGGGCAAAGATGGCAGGAGTAATTTGGATGTGCTCTGGGGCCAGATGAGACAAATAACGAATCTGGTGCTCATTCCCATGGCAACCAAGTGGCTTGAATGGGATTGGTCATCATGTTTGTTATCACACGGTTCCTGGGGCTCTTTTCAATCACTTATCTTTCACCTCCTCCCTCCCTGTCCTTGCCCCTTTCCTTGCTCCTCGCTCCTCCCACCGGGGGAGGCAACAAAGGAAGCAGGAAAAGGAGGTGAAGACGTGGGAATTGAGAAAACGTCAATTAGGCAAATGGAACGTCCCTCGCTCCTTCAAACGTCAGTTCAAAGCAGCGTCAGTTACAGACGTGGCAGATGGGGAGAGGTGGATCCACAGGTCAGTTACAGACGTGGCAGATGGGGAGAGGTGGATCCACAGGTCAGTTACAGACGTGGCAGATGGGGAGAGGTGGATCCACAGGTCAGTTACAGACGTGATGGGGAGAGGTGGACCCACAGGTCAGTTACAGACGCGGCAGATGGGGAGAGGTGGATCCACAGGTCAGTTACAGATGTGGCAGATGGGGAGAGGTGGATCCACAGGTCAGTTACAGACGTGGCAGATGGGGAGAGGTGGATCCACAGGTCAGTTACAGACGTGGCAGATGGGGAGAGGTGGATCTACAGGTCGATCGTTTATACGCCAGGCTTTCCGAAAAAATTATACGGATGCGCTCGTGTTTTCTTGCTCGAGAAATCTCCTCCCAGCTCCAGCATCTAGCTCCTAGAAGGAGCGTTTAGCAGGTTGTAATTTCCCTAAAGATGGTGGACCTCATTCCATTTCTGGGTCAGGCACTGGAGGCCCCGGATGTGAGAAATGTGCGGTTGGAAAGAGGCCGGGGTGTTGGCTCTCGGTCATGGACACGGTCGTGTCATGTGTCGGGCGCTGCGTAAGGCGCTATACTCCTCCACAGCGCCCCCACCGGGCCGGCGCTGCTCCGAGCAGGACTGCAGTCTCCGCGTGACTTCCCCCCCAGCGCTGCCGTCCCAAACCGCTCTTTCTATTCTGGTCGTCCTTGAAGAGGCCTCCTCCTGCGTTCAGAGCCATAATGCGCTGTTATAATCCACATCCTGCTCTGCTCTGCCCCTCTGTGTACGGAAGAGAAGAGACAAACTGTTAGTGCACCCAGGACTGCTACACACACACGTGTACACACACGTACACACGTACATACACGTACACACACGCACGCACATGTACACACACGTACACACACACACACACACGTACACACACACGTACACACGTACATACACGTACACACACGCACGCACATGTACACACACGTACACACACGTACACACACGTACACACATGTACACACACGTACATACACGTACACACACGTACACACATGTACACACACACGTACACACACGTACACACACGTACACACATGTACACACACGTACACACATGTAAACACACGTACATACACGTACACACACACGCATGCATGTGCATACATTCACTTACAGACATATATGCACACATATACACACATATACAAACACACACCACACACACGCCACACACACACTCACAGACATATACGCACAGACACACACACGTAAACACTCACTCTCACACACACACACACACACACACACACACAAACACA
Source organism: Conger conger (assembly GCF_963514075.1). NCBI lineage: Eukaryota > Metazoa > Chordata > Actinopteri > Anguilliformes > Congridae > Conger > Conger conger. Next base: position 3,494,343 of record NC_083764.1, on the reverse strand, counting down.
GCCTCCATAGAACCCATTGGCATTATTTTGATCGTATGAATGGGAGCAGAGTTTGGTATATTGGGGCAGTGCTGTGTTAATGGGCGGGGTTTGGTGTACAGCTTTGAGGGGATTTAACACGGTGGGGTAGTGTGCAGTGTGATATGGAGGGCATCAGAATCTGCAGATTAGAGATATGTGTGTGTCTGTGAGTGTGTGTGTGTGTCTGTATGTGTATGTGTGTGTGTATGTGTGTCTGTATGTGTGTGTGTGTGTGTGTGAGTGTGTGTGTGTGTCTGTGTGCCACATTTCCGCTGGGACCGGGGTGGGGGTTTGGGGGGGGTGTTGTTTTGGCAGGATAGTCTGAAGCCTTCATCCTAGCTGCCTGCACTCTCTCCCCCCCCTCCCCCCCACACACACAGTGTTGAACACACATTGTGTCCGTTACAATAGGCAGAATTCCCAAGTCTGTTTGCAAATAGGTCAGACATGAGCTTTTGAGTAACCTGAAAATACTTCTAACACAGTCTGTATTTTAGTTGTGTTGTAGCTGTGCTGTAGTTGTGCTATAGCTGTGTTGAGCTCTGCTCTCTGTCTCTCCCTCTCTCTCTCTCTCTCTCTCTCTCTCTCCCTCTCTCTCTCTCTCTCTCTCTCTCTCTCCCTCTCCCTCTCTCTCTGTCTCTCCCCCTCTCTCTCCCTCTCTCTCTCTCTCTCTCTCTCTCTCTCTCTCAGGCTCGAGCCAGTGCCAAGAAGTTCCGTAAAGTAACTCTCACCGTGTCCCCGAAAGGCATCGTCATCTCCGACACTGAGAGCAGTCAGCTGATAGAGAACGTGTCCATATACAGGTGCTTCCCTTCCCCCCCTCCTCTCTCCTCTCCTCCTCTCTCCTCCTACCGTATGCTGTTCCTCCCTCCTCTTCTCTTCCTGTCTCTCATCTCTCCTCTCCTCCTCTCCTCCTACCGTATGCTGTTCTTCCCTCCTCTTCTCTTCCTGTCTCTCATCTCTCCTCTCCTCCTCTCCTCCTACCATATGCTGTTCCTCCCTCCTCTTCTCTTCCTCTCTCTCATCTCCCTCCTCTCCTCACCCCCTCTCTCCCTCCTCCCTCTCTCTCCTCCTCTCCTCTCCTGGTGACGCTGCGGCAGTGTGTGTAGCAGTGTGTGCTGTGGCAGCAGACACACAGGCTGTAATGAGTTGGACCTCAGGCTGAGCGGTGAAGGCTCTGTGTGTGGCTGTGTTTTATCTGCGTTGAGCGGTGTGTGGTGTGTGTGGGCAGTGAGAGATGTTTCCTGCTCAGCAGACGCTGCGTGAGGATCAGAGAGGGGCGGGGATCCTGGTTCCAACACGCGAATATCATCCTGAGCACTAACTCCGTGGCCACTGGCTGCAGTGCGTGTGCAGTGAGGTTCATAAGTATTTGGACAGTGCTGCGGTTTCTGTTCTGTTGGCTCTGTACTCCAGGACATTGGATTTGAAAGTGAAACAATTAATAAAAGGTTAAACCTTTAATTTCAGGGTATTTACATCCATATTGGGTGGTCTGTGTAGGAATTACATCCCTTTCTATCCATAGCCCCCTACATAGTTTAGGGGACTCAGCCGTTTCTGATTAGTCAGCTTTATTCAGTCGCTTCCTTAGTGCAGGTGTAAGAAAGCTTTCAGTATCTAGTCTTGATTCTGGGCTTTTGCATTTGGAGTCTGTTGTCAGCATTTGTCAACATGAGGACCAGGGTTGTGCCAAAGACAGCCAAAGAAACCGTTATGAGCCTGAGAAATATACTAAAAAATAAAATAAAATAAATAAAAAACAGGGAAATACTTACGGATCTCACTGTGTACAGGATACTGTCCTGTTTGGCACTGTCTTTTTTTATGAGACTGAAAAAGAGCACAGGACCTCTGGGTTGGGTCTGTCCATCCAGGCCCCCTCGTCCTGCCAACAGAACGTCTCCCCAGTGCAGCTGGCTCACATCGCTGCCCCTCTGCTAACATCTGATAACGTCTGGCACAAAATGGCCGCCGTCACCTCGACGCAGAATCTCCATCGATTCCATCAAGTGGCAGATTCTCACCGGAGCGTAACCCAAGTTACAATCTTACTGTAGTTTTATTTTATTTTTTTATTTTTTTACTGTAAATGTAATTTACAGTATTTTTTATTTTATTTTTTATTTCATTTTTTATTAATAACAGATTTAGTGATACAGCGAGGAGTGAGTGTTTTCGAGCTGTCTCTAACAGTGCTATGTAGGTCATGTGTCAAACAGCCAATCAACAACAGCGTGCATCAGGGGCTCAGGCCTCTACACGTGGCCTTCCTCCGCTGTCTGATCACGCTAATTACGCTCGAGAGCCTTTGTGAAGTGGGAGAGAGATTCTCCCCTGGTATTTGGTTGGTAAGTTTGTCTCTGTTTCTCTCTGTTGTTCTCCTGCGGACGTGAAGAGATTGTATATTTCTGACGCCCGTAACTAACACGGTTAATCTCGAGATGATTCACTTGGGATGTAACACCCCCTGGCATGCAAGACAGCTCTATACGACCCAGCGGTGTTAATAATGAATCATTTATAAATGTATAAATAGTGTATCAAAAAGGATCTGTTCAATATTTTATAAGTCGGTACAATATCTAATGTAGAGTAATGGTTGATGTATATTGGTATTCAGTGCTAACCTAAGCATTGAACCATTGTATTGGCATTTTAAAAATTTACTCATTTATTGAACCCGAAGTCACTGTGCCATAGTGTCACAGAAGCTGTTCCAGGTCTACAATCCAGCTAAAACCAGCTTGAAATTACCAGCTACCTGTGTGTGTGTGTGTGTGTGTGCTGGGGGTAGATGGCTGAGCTGTGATCGGTGTTCTGCTTGTGTGTGTGTGTGTGTGTGTGTGTGTGCTGGGGATAGATAGCTGAGCTGTGATTGGTGTTCTGCAGAAGGTGAACTGTACCTCAGAGCCCCATTAAACTGCTGAGCTGGTCCCTTACTTTGCTGCACTTTTCCATGGGCGGACAGAAGCAAAAAAAAACATCGTTTGTAACTACTTGGTGTCTTAGGTTTAAAGGGTTTTTGTTCCTCAGATTAATTTAATACTGCTGGTAGATCAAATGATTATTCAGTCAGAGTCTGAATCAGAACCATATTTAAGAGTCACAGCAATTGGCCACTCAGAACTGAGAGGGTTGAGTGTTACGGTATAAAATGTGTTTTTTATTTTGTTAATTAAAAGATGGCATCTTCATATCCCATCATCCCTCAGAACATTGTTCTGTGATTGGTTCTTTGACAAGGTCCTGGCAGCAGCCAATCAATTCTATTGATGTGAGAACACTGCAAAATAAACATATTCATCGTCAATGGAAAAGGACGACTTGACAAAAACCCAACATTATGAACTGCCATTTCTAAATGTGAAAGTATCCTGTTTTCTTTTGTTTTTTTTACTGTAAAAATCGATCCCAATGTGGCATTTCGGTTTGTCACTTATGTGTTTCATTTCAGTGTGATATTTATGTGCTGTTCTGTATTATTTGTACTGCACAGTGTTTGTCTGTGGGGACAGCATTTGAGTGAGCCGTTTCAGTGTGTTTATGTGAAGCCCTGGTTGGGGTGATGAAATCTGCGTCCTTTTCTCCTCGCTGTAGGATCTCATACTGCACCGCAGATAAAACTCAGGACAAGGTGTTCGCCTACGTCTCCCAGAGCCAGTTCAACGAGACGCTGGAGTGCCATGCCTTCCTCTGCCCCAAGAAGAAGATTGTACGTGTGCATCTTTACTGCAGTATACTGTCTTTACTGCCGTTATCCAGCAAATTTAGTTTAGCAATCAATAAGATTTATAAAGACTACAGCACTTTGGCACACGTTTTCATATTTATCACATTATGATTTGGTGTTGCTTGAAATCAAAATTTTAAAAAGTAGAAATTCATCTCACGATTGCATATAATATATT
>NC_083764.1:3445411-3485411 GCF_963514075.1 Conger conger | reverse complement strand
TGGCCCTGTCTTCTGATTGGTTTTTATCACAGATCGATCGATGGCACACGACAGCCGCCCCCTATATTTCACACGCAGGTTTTATGCTTCATGTTCACCAGAGGGATATGATCATATTTTAACCACCCCACGAAAGGCTCTTTTTCTGCTGCAATGGCGAGACTGTGCCACTAGGTGGAGGGCTTTCCCATGGAATACAGCTCAAAGAATCTCTCGTCCCTCTGTGGATTGGGCCCTGTCCCACATAGCAGGGTTACTGAGCTAGCTGGATAACTGCACTGAGTAAAACGCACAAAGCAGGGTTACTGAGCTAGCTGGATAACTGCACTGAGTAAAACGCACAAAGCAGGGTTACTGAGTTAGCTGGATAACTGCACTGAGTAAAACCCACAAAGCAGGATTACTGAGTTAGCTGGATAACTGCACCGAGTAAAACCCACAGAGCAGGATTACTGAGTTAGCTGGATAACTGCACTCAGTAAAACCCACAAAGCAGGATTACTGAGCTAGCTGGATAACTGCACTGAGTAAAACCCACAAAGCAGGATCACTGAGTTAGCTGGATAACTGCACTGAGTAAAACCCACAGAGCAGGATGACTGAGTTAGCTGGAAACTGCACTCAGTTAACACACAAAGCAGGGTTACTGAGCTAGCTGGATAACTGCACTGAGTAAAATGCACAAAGCAGGGTTACTGAGCTAGCTGGATAACTGCACTGAGTAAAACCCACAAAGCAGGGTTACTGAGCTAGCTGGATAACTGCACTGAGTAAAACCGACAGACTCAGTGCAGTTATCCAGCTGACTTCATGAAGGATTAAATTGGAATGACCAAGAATGGGGACATGCTGTAGGGAAGAAAAATTATATATTTACAAAAACTTTATTTTGTGTTTCTGCAGGATGTGGAAGATGAAGACGCGTTCCTGAGGTAAGAGTCAATATTACATCTCACCATAAATATGAAACCTGACCATAATATCAAACCTGGCTGTAAATATGAAGCAAGTTTGTAAATATTAAAACATATCCATAGATGTTAAACCTGATTGTAAGTATGAAATGTTTACATAAGTCTTTATTCAGGCACTGCATCACATACCAAAATATCTGTAATGCGGAAAGTATCTGTGTATGTGAAACATATCCATAAATATGAATATTAGGACCTGAGGTTTATATAAAGTAATAGTGTTTGCTGTGTGACACACAGGTGATGTACCTTTGGAAAGTCTGTTTATTCTTCACTGTGGGATTCAGATCAGGAGCTGGCTGTTATCCATCACACCTGCTGCAGAACACTCACTGTTCCACTGCTATTCTGTTGTTCACATTATAAAAGAATTACTCTTTGTGGCAGGAGAAAAAACATCTGTTTAAAACACGCTAATGGAGCAGCCCTCTGGCACTGAAACATGTTTAAAACACGCTAATGGAGCAGCCCTCTCACACTGGTATGTGTTTAAAACACGCTAAGGAAGCCACGCTCTCACACTGAAACGTGTTTAAAACACACTAAGGAAGCCGCTCTCTCACACTGGTACGTGTTTAAAACATGCTAAGGAAGCCGCTCTCTCACACTGGCACGTGTTTAAAACACGCTAAGGAAGCCGCTCTCTCACACTGGCACGTGTTTAAAACACGCTAGCCGTCCGGGTTCTGCCCAGACTCCAGGTTTGAGCCAGCTGCAGCGTGAGGAAGCGCTTTATCTGCTCTTGTTGCTGTGACATTTCAGGTTGTCAGGGAGATGTCACGGTGAAGCAGATGGGCTTTTATAACCATCCCACTGCCAACCTTGCACACAGACTTCACAACTTTAGCCAGCCAATCCCGGAAATCCACACACACCTCAAACCTTTAACCAGCCAATCCCTGAGACGCACACAGACCTCAAACCTTTCTCCATGGCCTCCCTGTCTCTCTCCCTTTTTAACGAGACCTAATTTCATTTTTGTTACATAACGCCCAATCTGTGTTATGTAAAACGCGGTTATATAAAATGGATTCCATTATGTGAGAAATGCTCAATGTTATGGAGGACACTCGTGAGGGAGGATAACTGTGAATATTTTAGCTTCGTATGAAAAGCAGCTGACATGCGTGGCTGGAGACTTTTCTACATGCGCTGGAGCCTGCTGCCAATTGTAGAACGCTCTGGAAGAACATTCCAGCAGAAGGCTATCGATCATTTATCTAGGGTACTAAAAAAAAACACATTCTCATTCTCCTCACCGTGAGCTGTAAACATGCATGAAAACAAATCCCGCAGTTACTCACAAACATCCACAGAGCTGAGAGTGTTCAGTTTCATCTAGAACTTCTTCAGCTGAATGAGGAAGTAGAATGAAGGAGAGGAGTGAAGGTACATTTCTGTCTCTCTCACATGCAGCAGTGTGGATGTAGAAGTCATGGATGCAGGTGAGTCAGTTAAGGCTCCATACAGGTGAGTCAGGTATGCCTACATACAGGTGAGTCAGGTAAGGCTGTATACAGGTGAGTCAGGTAAACCTACCCTGGTGTAAAATCCAGGTGTGACCAGCTTGAATTGACCAGCTACCAGCTCTTTCTAAGCACTGCTTGTGCTGTTTTTTTCAGTAGCATGATTGTGAGTGTGTAGTCCATGTTTGTGAGACTGTGTGTCGGGGTCCTGAGTGATTGACAGGTCCTCTCTGTGTGATGCTGTTTGCAGATTGGTCGAGTCCTGTACCGGAGCGAGCCACGAGGATGCAGCTATGAGTCCCACTGAGGTGTCCACCCTGGGACTACGACCCAGGAGTACTGAACACTACATATCCCAGAATCCACCTCCACCCCAACACAGCAAAATACCAATCGGAATTATGGAACAACAGTAAACACTACATCTCCCAGAACCCACCAAACTTCAGTCCCACACTTTACAAAAAAAAATGTCTTTGGTATTTATAATAACAATAATAATTTGTATAGTTTTTGTATAGCACCTTCTCATACACAAAGTGCTTTACACAAGCACAAACACTAATGTTTGACTCATAAGTAACAGTTAAAATATGTTAAAGTATATGGCATCATTTCACCTGTAACTCAAGTCCAAAAGTGTACTCCTGGATTCGATGGGTGTGAATCAACAGGAAGTGGACAATGCGCTGCTGACTAAATAAGAGAATATATTGCAATTTAATATAGTAATGTATTCCCTGAAATTCCCTTTAATTATATTTGCTGGTTTCATTGAATCCAAGGACACTTTAATGTCATCGTGTTGGATCATGGGGTGAATTTGGTTAAGATTTCATTTCCATTTCTCTCAAGAAAACTTGCTGAATTTAACTAAATAGAGGGGATGGTAGAATCAAAGCTGTTTCCAGACAACAACTTAATAAATACTAGACAGACCCCCACCCAAAAAACTCAAAATCACTTTGTGCTCATCAATAGATAACACAAAACATTTTCCAGTTTACAGTTTCTCAATTTGTCACTTACTGTATATTGATACATAAATATATTTTTAGTTTATGTTTGTTTTTCCAAGATGTTCACTGATTGCAAGCAGGAGCTCACTGGCCTATACAGTCTATGAGGCAGACGTTATAACTCAAATACAGTCTATGAGGCAGACGTTATAACTCAAATACAGTCTATGAGGCAGACGTTATAACTCAAATGCAGTCTATGAGGCAGACGTTATAACTCAAATACAGTCTATGAGGCAGACGTTATAACTCAAATACAGTCTATCAGACAGATGTTATAACTCAAATACTGTCACTCAGACAAAGGGTATAACTACCTCACAGCTGGTCTGTGAAACGTATGTTCTCTCAAGACCAGGGGTGAACCGCAGGGGGAAATCTGTTTCAGGATTCTGTGCCAGCATCTGCTCCTAATGATTTAATCCGCTCAATCGAGTCTCGATCCGACATTTTGTATCAGCACCGGCTCCAGCCAGACTGTGCTCAGGTCCAGGAGTGACCCAGCGTAGTTTATAGAGCTGTCAGAGATCTAAAACCAAGGTAATTGGTCGGAGACAAAGACCAGCATGCGGACTGGCTCTCCAGAGTCGGAGTTGAGCCGGCTTGCTCTCGACTGCGGCTAACGATGAAGAATAAATGTCCAGGCTTTACAGACGGGAGCACTAGAATATGGAAGATTAGACATTTTTAATATTTTGGTCCACAGTGAGACTTGTTCAGGCTTCAGGTTTTGGGTCACCCGGGAACTGTGATAACGTTGAGGCTGCCATAACGAGCCGTAACTGCCCCCCCTACACTCCCCCACAGCCCCCACTGCCCCCCACACCCCCCACTCCCCCCCACACTCCTCACTGACTCTGACAGTTTAATGACACTGCAGGGCTTGTTCCTGGATTCCGTGTGTAGTCAAACGTTTATCTTACCGTAGCACAGAGTTATAAACATTTCCCATTAAAATGCCATGGGTCAGTCGCTCCGTAGGACCGGTCAGTGACTCCATGTGATTGGTCAGTCACTCTGTATGATTGGTCAGTCACTGCGTATGATTGGTCAGTCACTGCGTATGATTGGTCAGTCACTGCGTATGATTGGTCAGTCACTGCGTATGATTGGTCAGTCACTGCGTATGATTGGTCAGTAGCCCAATATGGGTCGTGACACACAGTGGATCATTCAGGCTAGAAATGTAAATAAATGAAAAACAAATTGATGACATTTGACATGTAGTTTGGGTGGAATATCAGAACCCGCACCAGCAGTTTTTCATCAGAATTCCAGATGTACAGATATAGTTATAAAAAACTGGGCTTTCAAATACTGCCACATTTATATTTACTGTGTTTCTTAGATAAAAAAAATTACAAAATCTGATATTTGATAGTTTATCACATGCAACTGTAAATCTCTGACATTTGTTTTTAAATGTGATTTTGTTTTATTTCATTTGTTTTCAAATGTGATTTAAGTTGACCATTTTGTATGTAACCAGCAATATCTCACCAGATTTTAGATTTTTTTAAACATTTTATTTGTTGTCCAGAATGATTTTGTGCGTTTGTACTCGCGTACTGCTCATTTCTGTTTCATTGGCTGTGCTTGGCGTTATAGTGCATGAGATCTTTGATGCCTGTTGTACTTCATTTGAAAGATTCAGGGAATGATGTGACATTTTACCCCGTTGAAACACATCTCTCTGCAGAGTGCGCTGTGTCTATTGCTAAAGATGGGATGCCACATTCATTAACAATGTTTTTTATGATTACGAGACGAAACATCGGAAACAATCTAGCACCTGCTTGACAACTGTGTATTGTGTAATGCAATGCGATTAAATACAATATAAACATCTTTTCACCTACTTTTATTCTGAGAAATTAGCTAATACTTTATTTTGCAGCACTGGGTGAATACACAGGTACTTGTGTATCTATTAGTTAACCACTTTGATTTCAGTGGTAAGTACTGTCAAAGTACTTACCACTGAAGACAGTGAAGTACGGTATGTAAGTACGACAGCAGGTAAATATGTTTTACAACCCGTTTCATAGTTTTCATAGTACTTGCACCTGAAATCAAAATAGTTCCCTAAGTACCCAGTAAACACTAGGTCATTGAAAGGCCAGAATGATTACAGAAAAGCTGATCTGGGATGAAAAAGAGATTTTCCCTTTGTCCTCAGTTTGTGATTCCCAGTTTAACATCACGGTATGTCTGTTTAGCCGTGTCATATCATTCATCCGAACTGCTGTAAAAAAATTATAAAATGCTTAATTGTTTAGGTTTGAGTATAATGTTTTCTCTAATCATACATCGAACACAATGTGAGTTAACAGCAGTGATTAAAGCAATAGTTTGATTTCCCTGGTGTGTGATGTGTGCGCCCTTCAGGAGGAAACACCAATTCCCATGTAAAGATGCTTTTTTTGGATTGGCAGCATTTTAATTTATCTTCATCAATGATGTATTTAATTGTGAATCTGACATTATTTTGTGGACATTCCATCTTTTTTGATGAAATCTATGCAATAAGTGGATTTCTATGAACAATGTTGTGATGAGAGATTTTTAGATGGCATATAGACTTTTCTGTTCATGTTTGAGATACTTTGTATAAAGAACATTAATCATTATATTTAGAGCATATGCGTAAATAAACGAGTTTGTCCAAACAGGAAATTGTGTTATTTGTGGGAAAGATGATAATATTCTGGTCAAGTATATTCTTGTAGAACTGCACTGTGGGCAAAATGAAACACTGCAATGGGCTTATCCCTGTGTGCGTGTGTGTGTGTGTGTGTGTGTGTGTGTGTGTGTGTGTGTGTGTGTGTGTGTGTCCACGCATGCAAATAGATGTCTGCTTGTAGGACGTGTGTTTTTTTTACTCTTTAGAAAATGTACTTTGCTTTGGTTTTATTCTTGTATTAACTGCAAAAAATCAGTATTCCTCTTCAGGAAATCCATGTCAGTTCAGTCCCCCGACAGCCTTTATGGATTCATGGAAGGGCTAAACATCTCTAAACTCTTTACTATTTTACCCCACATTTGAACTTCCTACTTTCCCAGCTAATATACTACCTAACTGCAACCTGTACAACCCACTGGATTTGTTATAATATATTTCTAAACACATATCTGCTACATCCACCAGTATATCTACCACTACTCCCCTCTCTCTAGCCGGGTTCCTCTCCAGATTTATTCCCATCGTGGAGTTTTTTCTCACCGCTGATTGAGGGTTTTTCCTCCCCGCTAGGGAGTTTTTTTTTTAACTTCACAGCGCTATGTTGTAAAGCGTCTTTGTGGTAATAAATAAAGCCGAACTGAATAAACAGTGAAAACACAGACCAGGCAGGCGACACGCAGACACGGTGCATAGATGCTCTTTATTCCTACATGGGGCTTATTGCACGTCTTACGGCGTTTGGCACAGTATGAGCACAACCAAACAAATGGGGAAAAACACAGGTAGACAACCTATTAATATTGGATGTCAGCATACAGGTTACATCTATAATATCATTTTATTACTTCTAATATTATCATTCTTGCATTCCTTTAGTACGTAAGAATGGCGCTAGATCACGGACCACACACTGACGGCAGCACAGAGTAATGACCAGCATGCATCTCTCTAGCTAACGTGTCGAGCTGCGCGCTCTTTCACAACGCGACCGCATGAGTCATCCACAGTCGACCCAGTCAGCCTCCTGTTGCCATGGCACCGGCGGCCATGTTGTGTTGGAAGGGTCGACCGTAATGTTCCATTGTGTCTATGCAGAATTACAGCTCCTGGATTAAAAAGGCTGCATGCACAGGATTAGAAAAACTGCGTACAATGTGGGTGAGGAGGCGAGAGGAGTGGGTTGAGGCTGGATGAACACAGGCTGTGTGAAAGCAGGGTTCCTTCTGAGGGAAAACCGGGGTTCCGGTTGTGGGGAATGTCCGATTCCGGCAGTGGAAAATTGAGGGTTCCGGCAGTGGGAATTAAGGGTTGTTTCTGGGAGAATGTGGGGTCTCGGCAGTTGGAATTTTCCGGTTCCTTCAGTAGGAATGTGAGGTTCCGGCAGTGGGAAATTTGGGTTCCTCTTGTGGGAATGTGGGGTCCCTTCTGTGGGAATTTGGGGTTCCTCCTTGGGGAATTTGGGGTTCCTTCTGTGGGAATTGTCTCAGACATCGATGATGTTGATAGATGGCACAGACTGAAACTAAAGGAAATTAATATCATCATTATTCCAATAAAGATCATTATAGTGACATTTCCTCTGCTAAATTCTGCAGGTCTCTCACAGTAAATACTGTGAACCAATCCAATCTCACAGGCTGAGACAACCAATCAGAGCATAAGCAGTGTTATCTGATTGGTCAAGTCCCAGGACGTCCTCTTTTACCACATGATCCCTGATTTTGCCGCTTCTTGGGGTGAAACGCAGGCTCCATTTGGTCTGAAACCCGGACAGCCAGTGTGGAATTATTTTGGCAGTGGCCCTCACTCCTGGTCCAGGCTGTGCTGGCTTTGGTTTTCGCCTCAATATCAGCGACCGATTCAGACGCAAGAAACCAGGTGATGTGACTAAACGGTGTGATTAACTGCTTTAATTGATCAATGAAGTTCAACAACCTGCGACGCTTCAGCATACCCTGTGGCCCTCCAGGGCAAAGAACCGATACATCATTACATTTATCCAGCGCTTTTCTGGACTGTCAAATGCGCTCTGATCACAGCGATGAGGGGGAAACTCACCTCAACCACCACAAATGTGTGGCACCCACCTGGGTGAGGCACGGCTGCCATTTTGCGCCAGAATACTCACCACACACTGGCTGAGGTGGAGAGGGAGGGAACGATGTTTTTGCCAATTGAATCAGGGGATGATTAGGTGGCAGGGTGAGAGAGCCAGGGTTGGGAATTTAGCCAGGGCACCGAGGAACCTCGATTTAACGTCTCATCCAAAAGATTAGCAACTTTCGGAATGAAGACCGATCGGCCATAGATCGGTCTTCATTCCAAAAGTTGCTAAAAGTTCCAAATACATTTTTAAAAAGTAGCTAAATTTGTTGCTAGGTGCTTTTGTAAGTTGCCAGGGTAATCTGAAAAGTTGCTAAATCGAGCAACAAAACTGCACTGCTGATTAATGGGACAGGTTATGGACCTGAGACAGTCTCACCTTACTCCTCAGCAGCCCCCCGCTGTGGTGGATAGGGGTACTGCGCTCCGAGTTGGGCTTGGCCTTCTCCTTGCTGTTGGACGAGTCGTTATCCTTGATGATGTCATACTGCCGGCAGAACAGGGCGATGACAGCTACCGGAGAGACACAGCGACCTGTCAATCATCAACCCCTTACCTGTCAATCATCACCCCCCCCCCCCCCCCCCCCCATCCCCGCCAGGCACAAGCAATAAGAACAGCTGTCACTCAAAGAGTCGATGGGTCATATCTACAGAACAGCCAGAACAGTAATTATATTTAAAAAATCTAACAATAATGAATCAATCAATAACCACCTGAGACAAAGTTGCCAGACCCAGTTGGTTTTAGCAAGGATGAAAAAAAACATGTTGCGGTGAAAATATTAGCTAAATATTACTGCTATTTTTTATTAAATTGCCCTTGGAGTGTACAGGTAGATTTCAGAACAGAATATATGTCTGTTGCGCTTAAGACAAGAGACGTACAGTGTGTATGAGGATGAAGTGAACTGCCGGGTCACAGGAGGATAAGACCCCATTTTGGATCTGTGCACACTTGGCCCACGTTCTTGTTGACTCAACACACAGGGGGAATGCACATTCTGTAGATGAACCGTTAAATATGCATGTGATCATAAATTAGCATGTGTTCATCTCAATGAGCTGACATGTATTTAGGGTGAAGGCTAGTGCCACGGCTAGGGACGAGTGAAATTGGGTTAGATTTTTGGAACAATGCGCAAACGCAAATGCAGGTTAATACTAATAAGGTCCGGGGGTTAGGGGTTAGGGGTTAGGGTCATGGTTAGGATCAGGGTTAGGTGTTAGGGGTTAGGTGTTAGGGTAATGGTTAGGATCAGGGTTAGGGGTTAGGGGTTAGGGGTTAGGGTAATGGTTAGGATCAGGGTTAGGGTTAGGGGTTAGGGGTTAGGGGTTAGGGTAATGGTTAGGATCAGGGTTAGGTGTTAGGTGTTAGGGTAATGGTTAGGATCAGGGTTAGGGGTTAGGGGTTAGGGGTTAGGGTAATGGTTAGGATCAGGGTTAGGTGTTAGGGGTTAGGGGTTAGGGTCATGGTTAGGATCAGGGTTAGGTGTTAGGGGTTAGGGTCATGGTTAGGATCAGGGTTAGGTGTTAGGGATTAGGGGTTAGGGTCATGGTTAGGATCAGGGTTAGGTGTTAGGGGTTAGGGTCATGGTTAGGATCAGGGTTAGGGTTAGGGGTTAGGGGTTAGGGTCATGGTTAGGATCAGGGTTAGGGTTAGGGGTTAGGGGTTAGGGTCATGGTTAGGATCAGGGTTAGGGTTAGGGGTTAGGGGTTAGGGTCATGGTTAGGATCAGGGTTAGGTGTTAGGGGTTAGGGTAATGGTTAGGATCAGGGTTAGGGGGGTTAGGAATCGTAATCAGGTTTGGGGATGTTGTTGGCTGGCCTGCTCAGCTGCTGTCCCCTCCTACCTGCCCACATGATCAGCACCACCACGATGATGATCATCTCCCCCGTCTGCAGCTGCCTGGACTTATCCAAGCCCTGCACCGTCGGGTCATCTGCAGAGACAGAGACGCCACGCTTCAGAAACACAGAGACGTCACCCTTCAGAAACACAGAGACATTGCGGTTCAGAAACACAGAGACGCCACGCTTCAGAAACACAGAGACGTCTCGGTTCAGAGACACAGAGACGTCACGCTTCAGAAACACAGAGACGTCACCCTTCAGAAACACAGAGACATTGCGGTTCAGAAACACAGAGATGTCTCGGTTCAGAAACACAGAGACGTCGTGGTTCAGAGACACAGAGACGCCACGCTTCAGAAACACAGAGACGTCTCGGTTCAGAGACACAGAGACGTCACGCTTCAGAAACACAGAGACGTCACCCTTCAGAAACACAGAGACATTGCGGTTCAGAAACACAGAGATGTCTCGGTTCAGAAACACAGAGACGTCGTGGTTCAGAAACACAGAGACGTCTCGGTTCAGAGACACAGAGACGTCTCGGTTCAGAGACACAGAGATGCCACGCTTCAGAAACACAGAGACGTCTCGGTTCAGAGACACAGAGACGTCTCGGTTCAGAGACACAGAGACGTCTCGGTTCAGAGAAACAGAGACGTCTCGGTTCAGAGACACAGAGACGTCTCGGTTCAGAGACACAGAGACGTCTCGGTTCAGAGACACAGAGACGTCTCGGTTCAGAGACACAGAGACGTCTCGGTTCAGAGACACAGAGACGTCTCGGTTCAGAGACACAGAGACGTCTCGGTTCAGAGACACAGAGACGTCTCGGTTCAGAGACAGAAACAGCGCTGCCCACATCCTAGCGGTTACTGATCTGTCTTCCACGTTAACTTGCGCTGTGTGGGAGTGACAGACCCTCACAAACACTCCCCATTACAGAGATCGACTTCCCCCATTCCCCCCCCCCCCGTCTGTCGGCTAACCTGCGTGGACCAGGTCCAGCGCTCCACTCCACCCAGATTAATTCCCCCGAGCAGGAACATAATTCCCCCGAGCAGGAACATGATGCTGCTGTCAGCTGTTCCAGAGTGATTATGAAGATGGGTAATCTGGACCGGGCGCGGAACACAAAGCGGGCCGCAGAATTACGCTCGTCCCCGTCAGTGAAACGTCCGAAGAGCCGAGCGTGCAGTAGACCGAGAGGCAGAGTCAAAAGGAGGAGCCTCGAAGCCGTGAAACAATGAGACCCGCACACGTGATGTGATGCTCCAAAATCAAAAGCTTTAAGCTCCTGAGAACCAGGAGAAGAAAAAACAACTGTATTTTACTTCTTTTTTTTTAATTTATTTTTTTTAAATAACAGTGTGTCTTGGATGACAAAAACAGTTAAAATATTTTCCAAATATTTATCTTATTTAGTTTTAATTGAATGTCCCTTATGTTAGGATAAGTTCTGTGTAGAGCTCTGGGAAGCAGACATGTAATGTTCTTGTTTGAGGATACGGG
The DNA here is from genome assembly GCF_963514075.1 of Conger conger. Classification (NCBI taxonomy): domain Eukaryota; kingdom Metazoa; phylum Chordata; class Actinopteri; order Anguilliformes; family Congridae; genus Conger; species Conger conger. The sequence continues at coordinate 3,473,804 of NC_083764.1, read as the reverse complement.
GTCTCAGGAGGTTAAACTGCCAGCAGAGATAACATTTCAGCGATGTCTACAAGGGAGCAGAGCTCCCGTTCTGATGAAGGCTCGATATGGCTGAAATGTTAACTCTACTGATGGATTAAAACGGTTTAAAAATAATTACAACAAGTGATTGAGGCTAATTTTTTCACATTGTCACTGTTAGAAATGGGGAACCCCTTCCAGCAAAGATTAAATTTGCCTATGAATATTTATACAGTACTGCCAGGGTCTTTTATTACTGGGAACTGGGCAAAGCAGTGTCAGCGCATGTTCATGGGGAGGGGGAGTTGTAGTGATGGTGGTGGTGGGGGGGGGGGATTTTATCACTTTAATTTTGCTGCCGTAATCAGGTAAGTGATGTGATTTCTCCTGCAAGGCATTGCTGCCATGACTAGGAGAACTGCATGGTGCCACTACTGTAATTAACAGACCGATAGCTGTAGTGAACTGCGGCTGTGTGTATGTGCGTGTGTGTGTGTGTGTGTGTGTGTGTGTGTGTGTGTATGTGTGCGTGTGCGTGTGTGTGTGTGTGTGTGTGAGTGTGTGTGAGTAGGACTGTGTGTGTGTGTGTGTGTGAGTGTTGTGGGCATGTGTGTGTGCGTTGTGTGTGTGTGTGTGTGTGTGAGTGTAGTGGGCATGTGTGTGCGTTGTGTGTGGGACTGTGTGTGTGTGTGTGTGTGTGTGTGTGTGAGTGTTGTGGGCATGTGTGTGTGCGTGTGTGTGTGTGTGTGTGTGCGTGTGCGTGTGTGTGTGTGAGTGTGTGTGTGTGTGAGTGTGTGTGTGTGAGTGTGTGTGTGTGTGTGTGTGTGTGTGTGTGCGCGCGCGTGTGTGTGTGTGTGTGTGTGTGTGTGTGTGTGTGTGTGTGAGTGTTGTGGGCATGTGTGTGTGCGTTGTGTGTGTGAGTGTGAGTGTGTGTGTGAGTGGGTGTGAGAGTGTTGTGTGCATGTGTATATGTGTGTGTGAGTGTTGTGGGCATGTGTGTGTGTGTGTGTGTGTGTGAGTGGTTGTGAGTGAGACTGTGTGTGAGTGTGTGTGAGTGGGACTGTGTGTGTGTGTGTGTGTGTGTGTGCGTGCGTGTGTGTGTGGGCCTGTGTGTGTGTCTGTGTGTGTGTGTGTTTGCGTGGGACTGAGTGTGGGTTAAATGCACAGTATATGGGAATAGATGCAAGTGTGAGAGTGTGTGTGTGTGTGTGTGTATATGTGTGTGTGTGTGCATGTGTGTGAGCACTGTCAGGCTTCCATATCCTCCACAAAGTAACATATTTTCCTGCATACTGTGCACCTGAGGTATAGTTCATTGGCCCATGACACATTAGCTTTGAATACTGAATAAAACCTGTTCCTGTTGCTGCATTAGCATTCAGAGGGCAGCCCCAGACAGCGCTGAACGTGATCGCTGGCCTACATCACCCAGAAGCCCTACACCAGGAACAGAGCAGCTGGCCTACATCACCCAGAAGCCCTACACCAGGAACAGAGCAGCTGGCCTACATCACCCAGAAGCCCTACACCAGGAACAGAGCAGCTGGCCTACATCACCCAGAAGCCCTACACCAGGAACAGAGCAGCTGGCCTACATCACCCAGAAGCCCTACACCAGGAACAGAGCAGCTGGCCTACATCACCCAGAAGCCCTACACCAGGAACAGAGCAGCTGGCCTACATCACCCAGAAGCCCTACACCAGGAACAGAGCAGCTGGCCTACATCACCCAGAAGCCCTACACCAGGAACAGAGCAACAGGAACCAGGCCTTGAATTCAGCAGGCTATTTTAAAACACATTCATTGCACACGGGTCACAAGCGTTTATGAGTCACACGTATTATGAGCCTGTGTTTATGAAAGGGATTCACGGTGTCAAACGGAAGACCTACAGAACAATCCTTGGCTACACACAGCGGTGGGGGTGGGGGTGGGGGTGGGGGTTCATTTTACACAAAGGCTGTGTCACTCCTGCGGAATTCGACGAAAATAAGGCAGGGACCCTCCCCCTTATCGATTACAAATATTACAATCGCATCCCATTAGCGTGCCTTTGGGTGGGCTGAGAGTCAATTTACTATGAATTGGAGCACTTGGCCTCCACACAAAGGAGGTTGTTAAAAGGGGGTATTTTTGCTGTGCGAGGCAGGATTACAGAGGCCTTTCAGGACAGCTCACCCGCTCATCACCTCACACACGCGGGGGAGACGTTCTGAGGCGCTGCGTTGAGCCGAGAAGGGTACGGAAACCAAGCTGCTGCTGTGCTGAGGGGGACATGACTGGGCTTAGACTTAGGGGGGGGGGGGGTATAGAATTTAGAAAATGGAACAAGATCCAACAGGATCACGGTTTTTTTTTATGGTCAAATAATGTGCAGCTAATGATGCCTACTGACTTCAGTGTGCGTACTGGCTGGTCCCAGTGCATACTGACTGGTCCCAGTGTATACTGGCTGGTTCAAGTGAATATTCCAGTGCACTTTCCTACTGTACCTTGGTTGGAGGTGTTGGTGTTGGACTGGGAGCAGTACCTTGGTTGGAGGTGTTGGTGTTGGACTGGGAGCAGTACCTTGGTTGGAGGTGTTGGTGTTGGACTGGGAGCAGTACCTTGGTTGGAGGTGTTGGTGTTGGACTGGGAGCAGTACCTTGGTTGGAGGTGTTGGTGTTGGACTGGGAGCAGTACCTTGGTTGGAGGTGTTGGTGTTGGACTGGGAGCGGTACCTTGGTTGGAGGTGTTGGACTGGGAGCAGTACCTTGGTTGGAGGTGTTGGTGTTGGACTGGGAGCAGTACCTTGGTTGGAGGTGTTGGTGTTGGACTGGGAGCAGTACCTTGGTTGGAGGTGTTGGTGTTGGACTGGGAGCAGTACCTTGGTTGGAGGTGTTGGTGTTGGACTGGGAGCAGTACCTTGGTTGGAGGTGTTGGTGTTGGTGTTGGACTGGGAGCAGTACCTTAGTTGGAGGTGTTGGTGTTGGTGTTGGACTGGGAGCGGTACCTTGGTTGGAGGTGTTGGTGTTGGACTGGGTGGGGTACCTTGGTTGGAGGTGTTGGTGTTGGACTGGGAGCAGTACCTTGGTTGGAGGTGTTGGTGTTGGACTGGGAGCAGTACCTTGGTTGGAGGTGTTGGTGTTGGACTGGGAGCAGTACCTTGGTTGGAGGTGTTGGTGTTGGACTGGGAGCAGTACCTTGGTTGGAGGTGTTGGACTGGAAGCGGTCGGACTTCTTGAGCGTGCGGAAGTGGACCTTCCGGCTGGCCTGGCTCTCCCCGTGCAGGCCGATGGACTGCACCTGGATGATGTAATCCGTCTCCTCCTCCAGGTCCCACAGCACACAAGCCCGGCTCGTGGTGTTCACCTCCCGGATCAACCTCTGCATGTGGCCGTCCTGCCTCTGCGCCCCCAGCCAATCAACCAATCAGTCAATAATCAACCAGCCAATCAATAACCAATCAATAATCAACCAGCCAATCAAAAAACAATCAATAGTCAACCAGCCAATCAAAAAACAATCAACCAACTGATCAATCAATACAGCAGTCAATCAACAAATCAATAATCAAATAGGGGGACCCCTAATTGGGCTGTTACTATCTATAGGGTGTCCCCTAATTGGTCCCCTAATTGGGCTGTTGCTCTCCATAAGGGGGTCCCCTACCTCTCTATAGAGCAGGGGCGTCAAACTGAATCCCCAGGGGGCCGCAGTGTCTGCGGGTTTTTGTGGTTTCCTTTCAATCAGCTGCCAATTAAGGCCAATTAAGGCCTTGAGAACAAGACGTCTGGATACTTTAAGCAATCAATGACTTGAATGAACCCAGAACACCCCAAAAACCAGCAGACACTACGGCCCTCCAGGACTGGAGTTTGACACCTGCGCTATAGGGGGTCCCCTGATTGGCTGTTCCTCTTTCTCTCTGTGTGGGGAAGTGGGCGGTACCTGCTGGGAGATGGAGAAGCCAATGATCACGTCTCCTTCTGGAACGTCCCAGGACACGGTCGCCGAGTCGGCCCGCAGGTGTGTGACCGACACGTTCACAGGGGCGGGGGGGCGGTCTGCAGCACAAAGGGGGGTGGGGGGGGGTCGAATTTACACGGATCCTATACCCCCACCTACACCCACCCACTGCATGGGACCCTAGAGGCCAGCAAGGTTCATTCTTCAAACTGCACTGCAAAACGTCACCGTCTTAACAAGCGTTTCAGTCTTGTGGTAAGACTCTCTCAAGTACAAGATATCTATGTTATGGTTTGCTTGGCAAGTTAAATTTTCTTATTCCATTGACAAATCTTGAGACGATCCAAACTGTCTTAGCTCACTGGCAATATTTTATTTATTTAGCAAAAAAGTTAAATAAATAAGATTTACAGTGCCATCACCTTTACTTTCCAAGCTGCAGGATATGTGCTGTAGAAAGTGTGTTTTATTCCTGCAAACACACAGGAGGGTCCTTCACATGATCTAAGGGCTGCTGTCATGACGACATGAATCACCATAGAAATCTCCAGCCTTTCGCCATAAATATTTTATATACCATAGAAATCTCCAGCATTTCACCATGAAGATTTTATATACCATAGAAATCTCCAGCATTTCACCATGAAGATTTTACATACCATAGAAATCTCCGGCATTTCACCATGCAGGTATGAAATCTCCAGAACAAGTACATGCCGTTCCTTCGAAAGACAAGGCCCCCTTCGAAACACAACAATGAGCCTGTTGTGCCTGGACTGTAAAGATATTTTCACGTAAATGCACACGCCAGATAGGTGACGTAAGACAGAGTGCCAGCGTGCCCTCCCCCGCGTCGATCCGACCGCTTTGTTCCCCTTCCGAGAGGAAATGACATCGTCAAGGTCACCCGGCCCATTACGCTGCTGTCCTGCACGTGGTTGCCATGGGATACGGGGAAGGGTCCCGAGTCCTGTTAGTATTCCTGACACTGCTGCTGCCTGAACGCGCTGCAGCTGTTCCCCCTGCAAACAGCCCCTAATGTCCCCCCCTGCAAACAGCCCCTAATGTAACGTCCCCCCTGCAAACAGCCCCTAACGTCCCCCCCCTGCAAACAGCCCCTAATGTAACGTCCCCCCCTGCAAACAGCCCCTAACGCCCCCCCCCTGCAAACAGCCCCTAACGCCCCCCCCCTGCAAACAGCCCCTAACGCCCCCCCATGCAAACAGCCCCTAATGTCCCCCCCTGCAAACAGCCCCTAATGTAACGTCCCCCCCTGCAAACAGCCCCTAACGCCCCCCCATGCAAACAGCCCCTAATGTCCCCCCCTGCAAACAGCCCCTAATGTAACGTCCCCCCCTGCAAACAGCCCCTAATGTCCCCCCTGTAAACAGCCCCTAATGTCCCCCCCCTGCAAACAGCCCCTAATGTAACGTCCCCCCCTGCAAACAGCCCCTAATGCCCCCCCCCCGACTGCAAACAGCCCCTAATGTCCCCCCCCTGCAAACAGCCCCTAATGTAACGTCCCCCCCTGCAAACAGCCCCTAATGTCCCCCCCCGACTCAAACAGCCCCTAATGTCCCCCCCCCCCCTGCAAACAGCCCCTAATGTCCCACCAGACGCAGGCGGGGCGCATCATTTAGGGACGCCCCCCCCCCCGCTCCAAGCCCCTCTGCCCAGCTCGGTATGTGGAGCAACAGTCAGAGACGTTTCCTGCTGTAGGACATCAGCGCCGTGCTAAGGCCCGTCCACACCATGAACCATAACTACAACTGTGAATACACTGTTTTTAAAATCATTCTAACCAGTCATTACCACACCAACAACAATAACTACAATTATAAATACACCATTTTAAAAATTGTTCTAACCATGGTGGAGTCATTACCACAACAATAACTACAACTATGAATACACCGATTTAAAAATAATTCTAACTCAAGTGGTGCCTGCACCACAACTATGACGACAATGATAGTGACCAACGGCATCACTGGGATCACTTTCAGAGTGATTTCTTCCAGCTGTGTGAAGGATAAAACACTAGCAGACAGGCCGATCAAGATCCATCCCAAATGACGGGGCTTGACGCTGGAGAAGATCACACACTGTGAACGGAGCCGTCGACACCAGGGTCTCTCAGACGGACTGAGCGCAGAGCAGCACTCTGGCAGCCACGGATCACGCCGCGATTACATCAAAGCTGCCGAGCCACTCTTTCAGCCTAATGGAGCAAAATCCACCACGGCGATGCAGCTCAGCCAATGAAAGCTATTGATTTAGCAGTGAAGTCAGGGCCCCCCCGCGGGCCTCAGCCAGGGCCCTTATTCTGCAACAAGCGTCATGCTTTACTGCCAGACTCGGACAACAAAACAGCAGCATGACGAGGACATGAATAACTGCCGTAAGAAAAGCAGTGAGGCTCCCTGCCATTCTTCCTCTGCCACTCTCCCTCTGCCACTCTCACCGCTGTGCCAGTTACCTTCCCGTCTCAGTTACACACTGCTGCTTATACAATGCTTGGTTACGTACACACCGCTTGGTTACACACACACTGCTTGGTTACGTACACACTGCTTGGTTACGCACACACTGCTTGGTTACGTACACACTGCTTGGTTACGTACACACTGCTTGGTTACACACACACTGCTTGGTTACACACACACTGCTTGGTTACACTCACTGCTTGGTTACGTACACACTGCTTGGTTACATACACACCGCTTGGTTACACTCACTGCTTGGTTACGTACACACTGCTTGGTTACATACACACCGCCTGGTTACGTACACACTGCTTGGTTACATACACACTGCTTGGTTACGTACACACTGCTTGGTTACGTACACACTGCTTGGTTACGTACACACTGCTTGGTTACGTACACACTGCTTGGTTACACACACACTGCTTGGTTACACACACACTGCTTGGTTACACACACTGCGCTGTGATACCTGTCCCTCTATGACAAACCACAGTCCTTGTGCTGTCTGACGCGCGGTCGACAGCACCGTTAATGGTCTTTAGCATTCTGGGGCCGACGCTCTCCCAGGAGGGATGAGTGCCGTGCCGTGTGAAACACACCCTCGGCCCGATGGCCTGCGGATCTCCCCAGGGCCCCTGGCGGCGGTGACCTTGACCCTGTGATAGTGCCAAGCCACGGACCCTCAGCCCCGGCCAAAAAACAGTGCTGAGAACGAGCAACGCTGGCCGCGGACACAGCAGGAAACGACTTCGTTCCTGAATAAAAAAGGCCTGCGGGGCGGTCCCGTGCCGCAGCACTGCTGCCCGGCCGAGCATCGACAGGAGCCTGGACGAGGCCCGCGCCGCTTCCCGCTACAGGACACCAGGACGCCGCCGATTCCGCCGGCTGTTCTGAGTACCGCACCACTGGCGCATACGCAACGGCTGCGGACCGTGCCAGAGCGGTGAGCCGTTGACGTCTGTCCCCTCGGCGTAAACAGGGATTAGGAGGTACGGGACATTTTCTCTCCATAAATACTGGGCTCCGTGTGAGCTGAACCACTTGGCGTAATTATGTCAGTGGGAGAGTCTCTGAATCATTATTGCTCCAGAGAGGATTATCACTTTGGCACCGTTCTGTGTCTCCTGGATTGCCCGACAAAACGACGCCGCTCATTAAATAAATCAGTGGTCACCAGTCCTGCTCCAGGAGACATACTGACCTGTAGGTCTCCACTCCAATCATAACAAAGCTCACCGCATTCAACAGCTAGAGCAGGGCCGCCCAACCCTGTTCCTGGAGATGTACCATCCTGTAGGTTTTCACTCCAACCCTAACACAAGCACACCTCATTCAACAACTAGAGCAGGGCTGCCCAACCCTGTTCCTGGAGATCTACCATCCTGTAGGTTTTCACTCCAACCCTGACACAGCACACCATATTCAACATCTAGAGAGCTTGTTCAGCTGCTAATTAGGAGAATGAGGTGTGCCAAATTGGAGTTGAAATGAAGAACTACAGGACGGCAGATCTCCAGGACCAGGGTTGGTGACCTCAGACATGAATGGCCATGAACATTGTGGAAGTCTCAACAGGTCAGGGAAGCAGCTGTATTTCATCACCTTTAAGGTGCGGAAGTTATATGAGCATTAAATACGTTTTATCTGCAACATATTTTACTCATATGTTAATACAAATCAGAACATCAAATAAAGAGACTTACACAGAATTTAGATGCATCCTATAGTTCTGGGGTGCCCACCTGTGTGCCATGGAAGGCCAAGAGTACGCAGCTTTTCATCGCAACCCATCAGTACTCCAGCTGATTTCACTGATCGGTTCCCTTCTTTCTGGTGTTAATTAGTGAAACCAGCGGGTGTAGTGATTTGTTGGGATGTAAACCAGGGGCCTCCACGACACGTGATTGGGCCCCCCTGCTGTAGTTCGACAAATGCATTTCTTGACTCTCGCATTTGGCTAAGAGGTGACAGGAACACTCAAAAAAACGATTGTTTTCAATGAACACAAAAAATATAATTCTCACTAATAACGAAAATATTACTTACTGGCTCGCACCAAAAACAGGTCACTTCCAAAGAGCAACAGTACGACCGAGTTCACAAAAATGAAGGATCGAGTCATGTCTTCTTTAATTGATTTTCTCCGGTGATTTAAATAAAATATTAAAAGTCCAACGTACTTCAAGTGTCCACTTGTAACGAACTTACTTAGCTGTTAACACCATATTATGCTCTTTTAAAATAGCGCTCGTCTTCGACGTAATGTTTCCAGAGATCCTAAATCCGCCGCTATGATCACTTTCAAACCTAGATTACGTTTCATGCTTCATTTTAGTCCTCTGGAAAAACTACGTGAATTAAATTCAGGTATTCTAGAGAGGAGCCGTATTCACGTATGTTTATCAATACGCACCGCCAGCATCATGGCAGAAGAATCTTTGTCCTTAGAAATGTGGCTTGTTTTCCGTTCCGTTTCCCCCCTTTGAAATTATATCCCGGTCATATTTCAGTCCGTGTGCGATCTCTATATCATCCAGAGTTATTGCATTCTCTCCACTGCCCCACTGTGAATGTTTCCAATTCAAACCAAACCGAATGTGATATGACCCAGTTCTCTTAAGATTTTAAGCGATACTTAAGGTCGAGCCTTTGAAGCATCTTCTCGGCGGATCTATAGGATCTCTATACGTTGTCTTCCATCAACGGCACACGTGTTAATAAGAAGATATACGGTCCCAGTGGTAAACATACGGGAGCTTCAGAACCGCGGCCAGCGCCGTATTGAGATCCGGCATCTGCGCGCTTCTGACCAGTCGCGTAATTATTTATTCATTCCCGTTAATGTTACATTCCGCACGGCCGCTGTCAGTCTTCCAAGGTCCCTCAAAAAGGCCAAAACCCCCCCCCACGTTCTCAGCACTTAGCCGCTGGCACTGTCTCCGCTGGGCACACGCGTTTCATTAGGGTAAATCGTTCACACTTTCCTTGCTATCAGCAGAACGGCACGGGACTCGCCGCTGCGCCGTGCCTTCAGTTGACGATCAGTCGTCTGTTGCTGATTTCTTTGGTAAATAAAAAACCCTTCTTTGGCGCGATCTGATATAAACAGTCTGACGGACCAGCAGTCCTCTGCAGGAAACGCACACACACGCACGCACACACACAGGTGTCTGCTCGCGGTAACCTGTTTCACCACCATCCGCGCGCTTCGCTTTGAAATACTTAATGTAGGCTACGGCGCTGCTAAGTCTCTTCTAAACGCTCGAAATTATCGCTCTAGATGTAGTAATTTATTCTGTTTTATTGTGGTTGATAATCGGCGGCTACAGGTGAGCTTTCAGCGATCCCAAATTCCTCCAGTGGACGAACGCTGTCCGACGCTTCCTAGGAGGCGTAAAAACCGTTGACCGCTTGCACGTTAACGGCCGTGTATAGCGGCCGTCGTAATATATCATAATAAAAGATGTTAAATTCAAATTTAATCAAGAATTTCACTGACTGGCTACTCTCAGGTACGTGTACGGATTTCCTAGTTTAAGGACATTTCTTGCGCAGGACGTGCCAGAAAAAAACAGTTGTCATCTGAAAGTCTAACTGTTCAAATATTATGCCACCTAAAAGCAGCATTTGGAAATATTCGTTTACAAATGTACGTGTTACCGATAAACGCATATTCATCAGTGACATACCAATACGCTCTGAGAGAGTTTGGGAGTCGTTTTCAGAACAAGAAGATCTGTTTGCAACAGATGAAAGCAATGACGACAGCCCCCATATTTATGCATATACAGTATTAATTAATTACGCGTAATGCGTGCTTAAAATGTGCCAGGAACAGTTACATCAATGAATCAGCTTTTCTGCTATGGATATGGCTTGCAAGGCAACAATTTTTTAAGCAACAATTGATTAAAAAATAAGAAATCTCCAAACAGGCCGACTAATATTAACCAATCAACTCATCTCATACCGAGCAAACCCAAAACATTAACCAAGCAAAACTGCGACATAGCGAACTCACTAACATTAACCAATCAGCAGTCTGTTACCCAGCAAGCTAATTAACATGAACCAATCAGCAGCCTCTTGTCTAATGAGTTCTCTAACACTAACCAATCAGCAGGCTGTTACCCACAGTAGGTGCTGCGCTTTATGGCTTATGTTCTCTTTCTCATACCACTTTAGTGATTCAGTTTTGTTAACAGGGCAGTGTATCATAAAGAAGGGTAATCTGAAATAATATGTATATACTGTAATTATTTGGGTATCAGTGGTACAGACTGGATAATTTCAATCATTTTTTTTATTAAAATGCTTATGTGTGTATATCATATTTTTTACTGTGCGATTGCTGTCTTTCATTTTCACTGTGTGTAATGTAAGGGGCATGATGTAGATTTGCTGTGTGTGTGTGTGTGTGTGTGTGTGTGAGTTGTGCTGTATATTTGGAGTGAGTGTGTCACACGTCATGCGACTCTCCTGGGAGGAAGATGCAGCACTTCAGGAATACTAGCCACTGTTTGCAGCATGGAGAGAGAGAGAGAGAGAGAGAGAGAGAGAGAGAGAGAGAGAGAGTGAGAGTGAGAGGGAGAGCAAATAAGAGAGGGGAGAAACAAAGAGAGAGGGAGGGAGAGAGATGCAACACAATAAAAAGTATTTGCCTCACGAGTTCTGGGCAAAAATATGACATTAACATAATAAACTAAAATAAAAAATAAAAAAGAAAGTAAAAGCGAGAGTCAGCTTTTCAGCTGCAGTCTTTCCTTTTTAACGCTGAGACAAACAAACAAAACAAACTCCAGCACTAAACTGGTGCTCTGGAGCGATCTCCTGGTCTCGGCCCTGTACTGTGGACAGGAGCACACTTTAGGCCCCTGGGCTGATTACTTAACACAACCCAAGCGTGTGTGCCCTCTCCACCAACTGACATAATCTCACAGTGTGATACAGATATAGTGTGTGTATGATGTCAACTTAGTGTGTGCAGTTCAGTTAATGAGAGAGGTCGGAGGAGAAGGGTCAAAGCTGACAGGAAGGTGACAGTAATTCAAATAAATATGCATTACAACAGTGGTATGCAGAAGAGCATCTCTGAACACACAACGCATCATAACTCTAAGTGGACAGGCTACAGCAGCAGAAGACCAAAACGTGAAAACAATAAGTCTATCAAATACCTCATAAAGTGTTCAGTGAGTGTATGTCATCTCAGGGTTGGGTATTGGCTCTCCCCAGGGAACTGGCTGTGATTGACAGACCGTGATTGGCTGAGCACGCTGCACCCCAGATGCTATGCTGGCGTCCTCACGCAACACTGAACTTCAGTCCCTTCTGGTTATCACTCCCTGCCACCAAGACACTAGCTGCGGCAGAGCCCCTGCTGTTCTGAAGCCTGAAATGATTTGGGTTTCTTTCATCGTTCACCTTGTAGCACATCCCGGCGAGCAGGCAGCCAGCACACAACTGACACGAGCTTTAATAACGGCCTGTACCCACACACAACAATGCCTCTCCTCTCCTCACACTGGAGATATTATCTGTGGGTTTTATGTGAAAGATTTCCCTGCAGGCTGGGGTAGTTCTGGCAAATCAAATAAAACCCAAAACAATTACATTACAAATTATAACACATTATATTCATCATATATTCTTCACATTAAGTATGAACACTTAAGTATATATTAGTCAATAAACAAAAGTGGCTACGCTAATTATTTTCTCTCAGCCTCTATTATCTGATCAACATGTTCGGTTGTTTTATCTGTTTTATGCGTTTTCTGTGCAACACCACATACAGCTGAGCTGTCTACCAGAACATAGCTCACCTGGCCTACCTTCTCACCTGGCCAATGTCCACTGGGTCTACCTTTTCACCTGGCCAATGTCCACTGGGTCTACCTTTTCACCTGGCCAATGTCCACTGGGTCCACCTTTTCACCTGGCCAATGCCCACTGGGTCTACCTTTTCACCTGGTTTACCATCTCATCCGGCCATTTTTCTCACCTGGCATACCTTCACCTGGTCTGCCTCTTCACCTGGTCCACCTTATCCTGCCCTACCTTCACCTGGTCTGCCTCTTCACCTGGTCCACCTTATCCTGCCCTATCTTCACCTGGCCGACTTTCACCTGGCCTGCCACCTGTTACCTGTCCGCTCACTCTTCTTTCTTCCTCACCTGTCTCCCCTGCTATCCTGTGTTCCAAAACCCCTTTCCTTTCCTCTGCTGTGAAAACCACTCTGCTCTTTGTCTCCCTCTGACTCTGTGATCTTCTCACACGCTCATTGTTACTCTCCTGGGCTGGGCATTTCATCATCTATCCATGTCTCAGTTACTGGCTGGCGTGCCCCTGATTGTGTTGAGGGCAAACTACACCCCCTGGTGTTTTAAAATTTAAATTACAGTTTTTATATTGTGCTAAATTCTTCAGCGAAGGCATCATCACTCTTGGGTCAGCATACAGCCCGTTTAAATGTTGAAGACTGTAAATGTTGGATATATGTGGGAACTTGTTTAGGATGTGAAATTACAGCTTTCAGACGTGGACGTCAGTATGTAACCTCCCTGCAATCACACTGCCCCTGTTCTCCCCCAAGATTTCTTTAAGCCATCTGGGAAAAATATGAATTGTTTTTCATCTAGCTGCAGAAAAGAAATACATAAGCATACATTTCCCACCAGAAAAGTTCTGTCTTTAAAAGTTCACTTTCTGTATGAAAACCTATTGAAGAAAATATTAGATTTTCCTTGTTTAAATTAGTGATGATATCACTTCATTCTCTGTACTCACCTCTTGATGTGATTTATGAGACAGGAAGAAATTATCCCAGTAAAGATAAAAAGTAATACATTTTTTGGCAGGGGTGTGAAAAATCTGTATTCTGATTGTGTTCTGGTAAGTGTCCGTGAAAATGTCTCTTCTCATTATGTAATTGGTTAATTTTGTGTAAAACACAATTGCTTGTAAAGGCTGAATGCTGGAAGCTTTGTCAAAAAATATTTTAAAGAATGTAAGCTATATAAAAGCATCTGTAAGTCAAGCAAGCTCCATTCAGGAAACGATGGCTGCTCAAGAAACAGGGCAATAAACTGTCAAAAGAACTGTCAAAAGCATTGTACTGTGTGCCAGGAAAATAGGCAATACTTAGCTTGGCTAAGAGTCTGACTGAATAATATTCCACCTCAAAAGCAGAAAAGTGAATTAAAGGCAGAGATCCAATTGAAAAAAAACAAAAAACATCTGAGTCATCCTTAAAATCAAAATGCTGAATAAGTGGGAAGAATATTATTCTGATGTCAGATGTGCGATACGTTTTAATTTGCACTTGGTATACTCAATGCACCTGGCATCTAAAATAGATATTTAAAATGGTTTCTGATCATTGTTTCATATATTCCATGAAACTACAGTAGATGTAGATTATTAATATCATATTTACAAAATTGACGTATTAAGCCAAAATCACCCTTTTCACCCTTAGTTTGTTAGGATGACGTACCTATTTTGGAAATAGTGTAAATTAAATGAGAACTCAGATTATTCTACAAACTTTGGTCAATTTTCAGTCTGGGAGTCTGGCACAGGCTGATGATGTCACTCTGCCTTTTCTCCTCGATCGCTGACGAAACGTCTGCTGACAAAACTTTGTCTGACGACGTCGCTTTGTTACTATAGCAACCAGCTTCCCCTCACGGCCGTCCATATTGCGAGCTAGCCATGTAAACGAACGAAACACCTTCATTCCTAAAGACAGGTAAACCCGGTGGTATAGTAGTATCCTCGCCATGGCAACCTTTCGTCTTTGTTTCAGTCGACCGATCGTGGCAGTGCGACCCTTCTGAAGGTCATCTTATAAAAAATCTGTAGGTACCCGTCGCGATCCTCAAAAGCTTTGGCTTAACGTCTGAAGTGTCGCATTTGTACCATTTTCGCCTGTGGAAATGTCACACGACACCACACGCATACATCAGCCTTCAGTCTGCTGCGGAACAAACACCGCAGCCTTCAGTCTGCTGCGGAACAAACACCGCAGCCTTCAGTCTGCTGCGGAACAAACACCGCAGCCTTCAGTCTGCTGCGGAACAAACACAGCAGCCTTCAGTCTGCTGCGGAACAAACACCGCAGCCTTCAGTCTGCTGCGGAACAAACACCGCAGCCTTCAGTCTGCTGCGGAACAAACACCGCAGCCTTCAGTCTACTGCGGAACAAACACCGCAGCCTTCAGTCTGCTGCGGAACAAACACCGCAGCCTTCAGTCTGCTGCGGAACAAACACCGCAGCCTTCAGTCTGCTGCGGAACAAACACCGCAGCCTTCAGTCTGCTGCGGAACAAACACCGCAGCCTTCAGTCTGCTGCGGAACAAACACCGCAGCCTTCGGTCTGCTGCGGAACAAACACCGCAGCCTTCAGTCTGCTGCGGAACAAACACCGCAGCCTTCAGTCTGCTGCGGAACAAACACCGCAGCCTTCAGTCTGCTGCGGAACAAACACCGCAGCCTTCAGTCTGCTGCGGAACAAACACCGCAGCCTTCGCTCGAACCAGGAGCCTCTTGATAATTAAGGTCAGAGGGTCACCAAGAAAGTTCCAGAAGCAACACAGCAAATTAATGCAAAAAAGAACAGAACTCAAGGTTAGAGCTCCGTATGAATATTTAAGGAGTAAAACACAGTCCCCCCCTCTCACAGTCTGACATTTGGGTGAGACAGGCCAGCAGAAGGCTGTCTGGGGGGGGGGGTGTAGCAGCCTGGTGTTGTGCCACATGTTAATAAGGAAAAGACACACTCACTAAACTGAAACTATTTTACACCCGACAGGACACACAGGACTACAGGAGAGCCAGTGACTATTTTACACCCTAAAGGCCACACAGTACTACAGGAGAGCCAGTGACTATATTACACCCTACAGGCCACACAGTACTACAGGAGAACCAGTTCCCATTTTACACCCCAGTGGCCACACAGTACTACAGGAGAGCCAGTGCCCATTTTACACCCCAGTGGCCACACAGTACTACAGGAGAGCCAGTGCCCATTTTACACCCAGTGGCCACACAGTACTACAGGAGAGCCAGTGACTATTTAACACCCTACAGGACACACAGTACTACAGGAGAGCCAGTGCCCATTTTACACCCTTTAAATCCAGCCAGTAGTTGATTAACTCAGCTCGACATGGAAGCAGCTGGTATTATTGACCACAGTTTGGCTCATTAAAGGCATAATTAACGGCTCATATACCTCTAAAGGTCGCCACTGTCTCTAACAGTACAGAGAATAATCAATCCCCTTTCCCTTTCTTAAAATCCTGTATGGATCCCACCTCCCTCTCCGCATACGGAGAGAGGGAGAGGTCTGAGATGGATAGAGGGAGAGGTTTGAGAGGGATAGAGGGAGAGGGAGAGGTTTGAGAGGGAGAGAGGGACAGGGTTTGGGTCTGAGGAGGAGAGAGGGAGAGGTCTGAGATGGAGAGAGGGAGAGGTTTGAGAGGGAGAGAGGGAGAGGTTTGAGAGGGAGAGAGGGACAGGGCTGGGGTCTGGGGAGGATAGAGGGAGAGGTTTGAGAGGGAGAGAGGGACTGGGCTGGGGTCTGGGGAGGATAGAGGGAGAGGTTTGAGAGGGAGAGAGTGACAGGGCTGGGGTCTGGGGAGGAGAGAGGGAGAGGTTTTATGGCATTCTGCGGTGGGACCCTCTAAGGAGATTAAACGACTACTTGCAGGATTTCCCCACCTGGAGGTGTAATCACTGTTACCGCCCCCCTCCGGGGGACTGGGAGATCACTCATCCACTGCGAGCGCCCTGGTCCCTGCACGCGGCCTGTGATTGGCCAGCAGGCTCAGATGTTCACCGTTGTAATTGGCTGTTAATATTCTGCCCGCATTCATCAGTGGATCCTGAATCGCTTCCTGTGTTTGCTCAGGGGTCCTGCGCTGAGTGGGAGGGAGGTCGAGATTTATGCCTGAGAAAACGCCTCCACATTTATTTAATCAAATTAATTATTCAAACTGACTTTTATAAATGGGCACAGGGCAATAGAGCAGCAAAATGTGTGCATTGTGCACAATTAGCCTAAAAGCTCTGAAGTCCGGGCAAGTGCTTGAGTGGGTTCTGTCTCCGATTTTAAAATACTGGCAAACTGTCGTAATATTGCCAGATTTAGTGCCTTCTGTGGGCTGGGCTTCCGATTGGCTGAATTCCACCATGCCTCGAGGTCTGGGCTCCTGATTGGCTGAGGGCCTCCATGCCTCTGAGATCTCAGCTCCTGATTGGCTGAGGTCCTCCATGCTGTCTAATTCGTATTCACTGCAGTGAGTTGTATCAGGACTCGACTCTAATAAAAAGATCAAAAAAGGAAGGCAAACTTACAACCGCCAATGGCCCAAAACATGTAGGTCAGAGTATTTTAACCTCCTCACCTACTTCCTTTTGACATAGTAAGTGTCTTGGATGACGATAACATATTGCAGTGAAAATATTCTTTTAAATATATTTAATTAGATTTTAATTAAATGTCCCTTTTGTTCAGAAGAACGCTGTGTCGAGCTCAGGGAAGCTGAAATGTGATGTCCTCGTTAGAGGACGCAGGGTCTCAGAAGATTAAAGTTATAAAAAACACTAAACATTTTATTGTTTCCCAGGAAGTCAAATACGTGCCAAACCCCTGAAGTCAGCGTAAATGGTAGCATTTAATCTCTGTATCTAAACATCGCAAGATAACGTCCTGACCTGAGTAAAATATGAATGATTTATCATTACTGTACAGCACCAGCAAATAAACACATCTATATCCATTCCTTACCTCAATCAAAATGGGGAATTTGTGAGAAATGGTTAAGGCAGTATTCTAAGACAGTATATGAATGAGGTAGTATTTTTCTTACATCGTTGTCAGTGTGGGGAAAGATATTTCCCTGATTGTGCAGTGGGTGGGTGTTGGGTGTTGGGTGTGGGGTGTGGGGTTTGGATGGGGGTGTGGGTGTGGGTCAGCGGCAGTATAGTTTATTGGTAAATGATGCGTTTAGTGTTATGGCCCACTGAGAGGTTCTTGGCAGCATGCTTCTCAAAGGTTGTGAAAGTGATAAAGTATTCGGGCTACCATTTTGTTTTATGGTTGCTTTCTTGGAAACAGCTTTCAGATTGCACTCTGATTAGAGTTTATAGGAGGGAAAGTCGGCTCAATCTTGTAAAATGTTTTGCTGGCAGGACGTCTCGGGATGCAGAGGGACAGGAAATCAGACCGGGACAGGACAGGAAGTGAACGGGACAGGAAGTGGATTTGTGTTAAGCGTCAGAGGCGTGTAGCTCCGTGAACGACTTCGTCCGACTGCTGAGTAACTCGGCTAATTCATGCTTCAGCGACAAACGTGCGACATATTCCAACATATTCCAATTCCACAAGCTAATTTGACACTTTTGACGTCAATCTGACACTTTTGAGCATCGTGACAGGTGTCCTGCACCTGCAGATTTGCGTAAGATCAGAGACGCCCGTCAAAAGTGTCGCACGAGGACAAAAGGTTGCCATGGCGAGGTTAGTAATTTGCTACTAGGCTGCCTGTTTTTATGAATTAAGATGTTTCGTTTACTGTAACTGCGTATTATTTTTCTTGTGTAAAATACGACACGGGGGCTTTGTTGTTGATCTCTGTACAGCAGGTATGATGTATGCCCTCTAGTGGTGTAAGTGTGGTATTACCACAGACCGGTTTACGCCACTGAACTCCAGCCTCAGCGCCAGTCTGTCGAGACACTACCAGTCCTGCAGAGACATCCCTGAGCACAGATTCAGCTTCTTAATGTGATGTCATTCCTAGCCTGTGTGTGTGCGCGCGCGCGCGCGCGTGTGTGTGTGTGGTGTGTGTGGTGTGTGTGTGTTGTGTGTGTGTGTGTGTTGTATGTGTGGGTTAGAAGATAAATGCTGTTATTCAGTCTGTTTCCTGAGTGGGGTGTTGCTGTTTTAATTGGAACACCTGATTGGCTCAGCCTATCTATGTGTCTGTCAGTCTTGTTTTTCCGGGTGGGGTAGCGGGACAAGTAGGGGGCGGTAGTGCTCTGTGCAGCGCTTGGGTCAGCGCGATGTGTGAGGCGCTCGGTTAGAGAGGGTGCAGCGAAGGCCTGACTCACCCTGGACGTCACCATGACACCGGGGAGTTCCGTAACCTCGCTCCAATCTGTGCTAGCCTCCGAGAGGAAAAACAAGCACAGCAACATGCTAACATGCTAACGTGCTAACATACTGAGATGCTAAGATGCAAAGATACTAAGATATTAAGATGCTAAGATGCTAAGATGCTAAGCCCTGCATGCACTCTTCCGTACTTGACCGCGCCCAGGATTTTCAGCATGCACGCTGTGAGCTCCTCAGTCCCACAGACCTAATGTGCTAAACTTAGCAACGTTGTTTATCACCATCAACCGCTGGTGAGACCACAGAGCAACTTGTTTACTGTGAGTGCAGCTGCTACAAAAGCCATTTCTTTTCAGTCAATTCAAAACCCTACAATTTGAATAAAATGCAAAATGTAAAAAAATATTTTATTAAATCCTATGACAAGACAATTAGTCCACTGACATAAAATATACAGTATGAACCCTTTTTTTTATCATAAAAGGAAAGGTTGGTGTTCAGTGCGTGGAATGCCTTAGTCCCCCAGCCAAGCTGCACAGTCTCTCTGCAGTCTATAACCTGAGCTGCACAGTCTCTCTGCAGTCTATAACCTGAGCTGCACAGTCTCTCTGCAGACCCCCAGCTGAGACAAGACAGTGTAACTGAAGATTACTGAAGGCGCATCTGTTTGGAAGACTTTTGAATTTAATTAATTAATTAATTAATTTAATAAAACCTGTTATTATGAAATAAAAATGAAATTAAATGTAAAAATGTTGTGAAAATGATGGTGCTTGTTACTAATGCAGTGTGCCATGATGTTTGTTACTATGGCGATAACACTGCTGCAGTGCACCAGGGTGCTCGTTACTATGGCGATAACCCCGCTGCAGTGCACCAGGGTGCTCGTTACTATGGCGATAACACCGCTGCAGTGCACCAGGGTGCTTGTTACTATGGCGATAACACCACTGCGGTGCACCAGGGTGCTTGTTACTATGGCGATAACACCACTGCAGTGCACCAGGGTGCTCGTTACTATGGCGATAACACCACTGCAGTGCACCAGGGTGCCTGTTACTATGGCGATAACAGGGCTCAGGGCTGTGCCTCGTATTGGCCCTCGGTGGCGATGAAGAAGTTGTTGAGGACGTCCTGCAGGTACTCGAACGTGGGCCGCTCCTCGGCCTGCTCCCGCCAGCACTCCGCCATCACGTCATACAGCGCCACGCAGCAGCCCTCCGGCCGGGGCATGCGGTAGTTCAGGTCCAGGTTCCTGATCACCTCAGGGTTGGTCATGCCTGGGCCCGAACATACGCACCGCAGAACCACAGAGTTACAGACAGCAGAACCACAGAGTTACCCACAGCAGAACCACAGAGTTACAGACAGCAGAACCACAGAGTATATTAGATGTATTAGTATATACAATTCTAATACATACATTCATTCATTCATTATCCTAACCCGCTTATCCTGAACAGGGTCGCAGGGGGGCTGGAGCCCATCCCAGCACACATTGGGCGAAAGGCAGGAACACACCCTGGACAGGTCGCCAGTCCATCGCAGGGCACACACACCATTCACTCACACACCCATACCTACGGGCAATTTAGACTCTCCAATCAGCCTAACCTGCATGTCTTTGGACTGTGGGAGGAAACCGGAGTACCCGGAGGAAACCCACGCAGACACGGGGAGAACATGCAAACTCCGCACAGAGAGATTTGCCACTAAAACGGAAACATACAGTATCCCATTTTTCCATCGCCTGCCCCCTGTAACTGGCTACGAGCGTGAATGAGACGCAGACATAGATTTACGGCTTCGACAGGAGCGTACCAGGATACGGCGTTCTCCCGTACGTGATGATCTCCGTCAGCAGGACCCCGAACGACCACACGTCCGACTTGATGCTGAAGGTGCCGAAGTTTATGGCCTCGGGCGCCGTCCATTTGATGGGGAACTTGGCCCCTGCAGGTCCCAGTGCAAAACAGTTACGCAGCTGACTGGACTTACAGTTGATTAGACTAAGCAGGGGACGATCCCCCCATGGAGCAATGAGGGGTTAAGGGCCTTGATCGAGGGCCCATTGTTTTTGTTTTTTTTAGACTGGCACTATCTGTGTGTTTACTGTGTGTGTTTACTGTGTGCTTTAATGTGTGTGTTTACTGTGTGCTATAATGTGTGTGTTTACTGTGTGCTATAATGTGTGTATTTATTGTGTGCTATAATGTGTTTACTGTGTGCTATAATGTGTGTATTTACTGTGTGCTATAGTGTGTTTACTGTGTGCTATAATGTGTGTGTTTACTGTGTGCTATAATGTGTTTACTGTGTGCTATAGTGTGTTTACTGTGTGCTATAATGTGTGTATTTACTGTGTGCTATAATGTGTTTACTGTGTGCTATAGTGTGTTTACTGTGTGCTATAATGTGTTTACTGTGTGTTTTACCTTCCTGTGCGGTGTACTCGGTCTCGATGATCCGGGCGAGGCCGAAGTCGGCGATCTTGCAGTGCAGCGTCTCGGACACCAGGATGTTTGCGGCTCGCAGGTCCCTGTGGATGTAGTTTTTGCGCTCGAGGTAGGCCATGCCCTCTGCTATCTACGCCGGGGAGAGATAAACACCGTAATGCCCCCTGCAAACACGCTAACATCGCGGCTTAATGCCCCCTGTAAACACGCTAACATTGCGCCTTAATGCACCCTGTGAACACGCTAACATCGCGCCTTAATGCATCCTCTAAACACGCTAACATCGCGCCTTAATGCATCCTGTGAACACGCTAACATTGCGCCTTAATGCATCCTGTAAACACGCTAACATCGCGCCTTAATGCATCCTGTGAACACGCTAACATTGCGCCTTAATGCCCCCTGTAAACACGCTAACATCGCACCTTAATGCGAGGCATCCTGTAAACACACTGCATGCGGGTCTAAACCACTCCCAGTAGCCAGCTCATACTTTGTGCGAGAGTGACCAAAGAGATAAAACCACAAACCCTTGTAGAATAATCAGATAAACTGACCAACTGACCTCATTTTTTGTGAATATTTTTTTCACTCTTCAAACAGTTTAATGCTTTAGTTATTTAATCTTTTTTTTATTTTGCCAGTTCTAATCATAGTGTAGAACATTGTGATGTGTGTGTGTTTCTGTGAGCCAGTTCTAATCATAGTGTAGAACATTGTGATGTGTGTGTTTCTGTGAGCCAGTTCTAATCATAGTGTAGAACATTGTGATGTGTGTGTTTCTGTGAGCCAGTTCTAATCATAGTGTAGAACATTGTGATGTGTGTGTTTCTGTGAGCCAGTTCTAATCATAGTGTAGAACATTGTGATGTGTGTGTTTCTGTGAGCCAGTTCTAATCATAGTGTAGAACATTGTGATGTGTGTGTTTCTGTGAGCCAGTTCTAATCATAGTGTAGAACATTGTGATGTGTGTGTTTCTGTGAGCCAGTTCTAATCATAGTGTAGAACATTGTGATGTGTGTGCGTTTCTGACTGGCAAACACAAGTGGCAGCCTGCTGTGCTGTTCTCTGTCACACAGGAACAGGTCTCGGGGTTTGGGGTGGGCTGCGGCGTTTCACAGGGTCTGTGAAGTTGGTAAGACAGGAAATGAGCTCTCTCTCAGGGGCACGGCGAGTGGAAAAAGGCGCATCACTTCCTGTCCGGATGTTAATAAGCGGTGTAGCGCGAGGCACTTCACAGGAGATAGAGATCGACTACGGTCCTTCTGCCGTTCTGACTGCAGAAATGAACTACGCCACCCTCCCCCCCCCGTCTGCTAGGGATAAATCTGCTCATTTTATCCAGATAACTATTCAACTGCATGTGTCTGCAGCACACACCGAAGGTGAATGCCGCACTCTAAGAAAAGTAAAAGTAAATAAAGTAGGTCATGTCAGATTCTGTGCCATTAGCCGTGGTAACTTTAAATGTTCTTTTTTTAAGCCACGTACCCCACACTCTCGCAGGGATGATGCGTTGTGACTGAGAGACGGACAAGCTGCAGTCGCTGCTTCTTTACAGGGATGAGTGCTCTGGACTGTGTTCGTTTCTCGGGGCTTTATTTAGTGTGTTATAGTGTGTATGTAGCTTACTGGTTAAAACTTTTGTTTTTATATTGTGTTTTGCACTGTTTATAATCTGTTTATGGATTATTGGCTGTGTTAGATCATGTGGGGTGACATTGGCTCAGGAGGTAAGAGCGGTCGTCTGGCAGTCGGAGGGCTGCCAGTTCGATCCCGCACTGGGTGTGTCCCGGAGCAAGAGACCTAACCCCCCAAATGCTCCTGACGAGCTGGTCGGTGCCTTGCATGGCAGCCAATCGCCGTCGGTGTGTGTGTGGGTGTATGAATGGGTGAATGAGAAGCATCAATTGTACAGCGCTTTGGATAACGGTGAAGGTGTCTGTGGAGAGCTGCCACCACACTCACCTGTGCTGATGTGTTTGATATCGAGGTGTCTGTAGAGGTAGGAGGTGGTGTGTGTGGGGTAGGAGGCGGTGTGTGTTGGGGTAGGAGGCAGTGTGTGTGGGGTAGGAGGCGGTGTGTATGGGGTAGTAGGTGCTGTGTGCTCACCTGTGCTGACATGTCTATCAGTTTGTGGACCTTCAGCTTTTTTCCACCTTCTGTTTTCAAAAAGTCTAGCAGACATCCTGGAGAAAGGGGAAGAACACAAACACAAGCACAACCTGTCAGTGTTATGTTGCATTTCATGGCTGCAGATACTACCTGTAGGCCAGGTGAGTATAGGTCAGCGCTACTCAACTTTAAGGTCAGGGTTAGAGGTAGGGGTTAGGGGTTAGGGGTTAGGGGTTAGGGGTTAGAGGTAGGGGTTAGGGGTTAGGGGTTAGGGGTTAGAGGTAGGGGTCGGGGTTAGGGGTTAGGGGTTAGGGTTCTGGGTTAGGGGATAGGGGTCAGGGTTAGGGGATAAGGGTCAGGGGTTAGGGGATAGGGTTAGGGGATGGGGTCAGGGTTAGGGGTTTGGGGATCGGGTCAGGGGTTAGGGGTCATGGGGTCAGAGGTCGGGGGTCAGGGGTTAGGGGTCAGAGGTCACGGGTCAGGGGTTAGGGGTCAGAGGTCGGGGGTCAGGGGCTCACCATTGACCATGAACTCGGTGACGATGAGGATGGGCTGCTGGGTGACGATGGCGAGCAGACGCACCAGGCGCTCGTGCTGCAGGAGCTTCATCAGGTTGGCCTCCTGCAGGAAGGCCTCCGGCTCCATGCTGCCCTCCTTCATCGTCTTTATCGCCACCTTCTGGCTGTTATTGTAATAGCCTGCAGCGCCAACACAACCGCCATGCTGTCAGAGCAGTGGGCCCCAACCGCTCCGCTGGCTTTCACTCCGACCCTAACCAAGCACACCTCATTCAACAGCTAATGCAGGGCTGCCCAACCCTGTTCCTGGAGATCTACCGTCCTGTAGGCTTTCACTCCGACCCTAACCAAGCACACCTCATTCAACAGCTAATGCAGGGCTGCCCAACCCTGTTCCTGGAGATCTACCATCCTGTAGGCTTTCACTCCGACCCTAACCAAGCACACCTCATTCAACAGCTAATGCAGGGCTGCCCAACCCTGTTCCTGGAGATCTACCATCCTGTAGGCTTTCACTCCGACCCTAACCAAGCACACCTCATTCAACAGCTAATGCAGGGCTGCCCAACCCTGTTCCTGGAGATCTACCATCCTGTAGGCTTTCACTCCGACCCTAACGAAGCACACCTCATTCAACAGCTAATGCAGGGCTGCCCAACCCTGTTCCTGGAGATCTACCGTCCCGTGGGTCTTCATTTCAACCATAATTTGGCACACCTGATTCTATTCCTTAGCAGCTCATGGAGATCTCTAGCCGTTGAATGAGGGGTGCTTTATTCGGGTTGGAATGAAAACCCCCAGGAACTACCTACCGCCCAGATCTCCAGGAGCAGGGCTTGTGACCGCTGTGTTAGAGCCTTCAGCCAATCCCCCGGCCTTTACCACACCAGACCAGCTAATCGGCCAATCAGAACACATTGTTCCATTCATTACTGTGACTGCATCACCTGGTCTTGCAATTATCTAACACCATTAATCTATGGAAGGAGAGTTTAGGGAGGGGAGGGTGTGTGTGGGGTAGGAGGTTGGGTGGGTGGTATAGAAGGTGGTGTATGTGGGGTAGGAGGTGGGGTGGGTGGTATAGAAGGTGGTGTGTGTGGGGTAGGAGGTTGGGTGGGTGGTATAGAAGGTGGTGTGTGTGGGGTAGGAGGTGGGGTGGGTGGTATAGAAGCTGGTGTGTGTGGGGTAGGAGGGTGTGTGTAGGGTAGGAGGTTGGGTGGGTGGTATAGAAGGTGGTGTGTGTGGGGTAGGGGGGTGTGTGTGGGTGGGTGGTATAGAAGCTGGTGTGTGTGGGGTAGGGGGGTGTGTGTGGGTGGGTGGTATAGAAGCTGGTGTGTGTGGGGTAGGGGTGTGTGTGTGGGGTGGGTGGTATAGAAGCTGGTGTGTGTGGGGTAGGAGGTGGGTGGTATAGAAGCTGGTGTGTGTGGGGTAGGAGGTGGGGTGGGTGGTATAGAAGCTGGTGTGTGTGGGGTAGGGGGTGGTGTGGTTTGCTCTCTCTCACCCATCCAAACCTCTCCGAACATCCCTGACCCGAGCTTCTTCACCAGGCGCAGTGACTGGCGGGGGATCTCCCACTGGGTCTCCTCCCACGGCCGGTCCGGGGTCACCGAGCGGCACGGAGCTCCCAGCTGATGGCACAGGCCTGTCTGTGTCTCTGCAGGAACCGCAACACACCACAACTTACACCACAACACACCACAACTTACACCACAACTTACACCCCAACACACCACAACTTACACCACAACACACCACAACTTACACCCCAACACACCACAACTTACACCACAACACTATAACTTACACCCCAACACACCATAACACACCACAACTTACACCACAACTTACACCACAACACACCATAACACACCACAACTTACACCCCAACACACCACAACTTACACCACAACACACCACAACTTACACCACAACTTACACCACAACACACCATAACACACCACAACTTACACCACAACACCACAACTTACACCACAACACACCACAACTTACACCACAACACCACAACTTACACCACAACTTACACCACAACTTACACCACAACACACCACAACTTACACCACAACACACCACAACTTACACCACAACACACCACAACTTACACCACAACACACCATAACACACCACAACTTACACCACAACACCACAACTTACAACACACCACAACTTACACCACAACACCACAACTTACACCACAACACACCATAACACACCACAACTTACACCACAACACACCATAACACACCACAACTTACACCACAACACACCATAACTTACACCACAACACACCATAACTTACACCCCAACACACCATAACACACCACAACTTACACCCCAACACACCACAACTTACACCACAACACAC
Source organism: Conger conger (assembly GCF_963514075.1). Taxonomy (NCBI): domain Eukaryota; kingdom Metazoa; phylum Chordata; class Actinopteri; order Anguilliformes; family Congridae; genus Conger; species Conger conger. Next base: position 3,447,765 of record NC_083764.1, on the reverse strand, counting down.
CACAACTTACACCACAACACACCATAACACACCACAACACACCACAACTTACACCACAACACACCATAACACACCATAACTTACACCACAACACACCATAACTTACACCACAACACACCATAACACACCATAACTTACACCACAACACACCATAACTTACACCACAACACACCACAACTTACACCCCAACACACCATAACACACCATAACTTACACCACAACACACCATAACTTACACACCATAACTTACACCACAACACACCATAACACACCACAACTTACACCACAACACTATAACTTACACCACAACACTATAACTTACACCACAACACACCATAACTTACACCACAACACACCATAACTTACACCACAACACACCATAACTTACACCACAACACCATAACTTACACCACAACTTACACCACAACACACCACAACACTATAACTTACACCGCAACACACCACAACTTACACCACAACACTATAACTTACACCACAACACCATAACTTACACCACAACACACCCATAACTTACACCACAACACACCATAACTTACACCACAACACTATAACTTACACCACAACACTATAACTTACACCACAACACACCATAACTTACACCACAACACTATAACTTACACCACAACACTATAACTTACACCACAACACACCATAACTTACACCACAACACTATAACTTACACCACAACACCATAACTTACACCACAACACTATAACTTACACCACAACACACCATAACTTACACCACAACACACCATAACTTACGCCCCAACACACCACAACTTACACCACAACTCCATAACTTACACCACAACACTATAACTTACACCACAACACACTATAACTTACACCACAACACTATAACTTACACCACAACACACCATAACTTACACCACAACACTATAACTTACACCACAACACTATAACTTACACCACAACACACCCATAACTTACACCACAACACTATAACTTACACCACAACACACCACAACTTACACCACAACACTATAACTTACACCACAACACACCATAACTTACACCACAACACTATAACTTACACCACAACACACCATAACTTACACCCCAACACACCATAACTTACACCCCAACACACCATAACTTACACCACAACACTATAACTTACACCCCAACACACCATAACTTACACCACAGCACACCATAACTTACACCACAACATACCCATAACTTACACCACAACACACCATAACTTACTGAACACTGAACACTAAACCCCCACACAGCACCCCAGCAGACCCCAGAACACCCCAGCAGACCCCAGAGCACCCCAGCAGACCCCACAACACCCCAGCAGACCCCAGAACACCCCAGCAGACCCCACAGCACCCCAGCAGACCCCAGAACACCCCAGCAGACCCCAGAACACCCCAGCAGCGGGGTGACCCGGTGTGTGTGGCGCAGGCATGTTTACTCTGGTAGTACTGCACCAGCTCGCGCAGGGAGGAGAAGGCTGTGCTTGGGGAGATGTAGAATCCTCCGTTGTCCAAGGCTCTGATCTTGTAGTGTTTCACGCAGTCGCCCTGCTCCGGCGTTTCACAGTCCCTCACGGACAGAGCGAACCCCCCTGCAAACCGACACACTCTCCGCTCCGTTACCATGGCACCATTACCACGCACTCCGTTACCATGGCCACCGTTACCACAGCCACCGTCACCATGCACTCCGTTACCATGGCCACCGGCACCATGGATTCTGTTACCAAGCGCCAGCACTTACACACCTTCCAGAACAATATCCAAAACATTAACTGCAACAGGATGTTTTTTTTCCAGCATGTTACATTTTAAGATCTGCGCTAAAAAGCTTTATTTTACAGTCCATAATTACATAGTACTTACGGGGTACATACAAAGTACTTCATATGAAATTGTTAGGTAGCTATTTGGATTGCAGAGTTAAGTACTATGAACCAGGCTGTAAAACATTTTCATAGTACTTAACAAGTTTGTTCCATCGTACTTATTGACCTCATTTCATAGGACTTACCTATAAAATCTAAATAGTTACCTCTCCCTCAACATTACACTAATAGCTGGGTAATTAACAACCTGTAAAATTAAGCATTAGCAATTGTACGGTTAGCTGGGAAATATTAGCTGGGATGAGTATGGAATTGATATTGAATATATGGATGATTGTATTGATACTGATTGTATGATTGCTTATATTGTTATTGATTGTATGATTGATTGTACGGATGATTGTATTGATATTGATTGTATGGATGATTGTATTGATATTGATTGTATGGATGATTGTATTGATATTGATTGTATGGATGATTGTACTGATATC
>NC_083764.1:3377869-3445211 GCF_963514075.1 Conger conger | reverse complement strand
AATCACTTTTCTGAATCGTCTGAAAGCCGCTGCCTCGCTGGGATCCTCACCTCTCCTCGCTCCGCCTCCCCGGCCGGGTCACGTAGTTAAATGGGACGTACCCCTCTTCCCCAGAGACCAGAGACCTGGCCCACCACCACTCCCCGTCCCTGAGAGAGACAGCATCGCTACCATCATCATCCGTCCGTGTGTTCTGTACGGAGTGTGTTAGTGTGGAGTGTGTTACTATATGTGTGGAGCTTGTATGGTTCGTATGGCTCTGTGGTTGAGATGGGGTGGGGCGTAGGGCTCTGTAGTTGAGATGGGGTGGGGCGTATGGCTCTGTGGTTGAGATGGGGTGGGGCATAGGGCTCTGTGGTTGAGATGGGGTGGGCGTATGGCTCTGTGGTTCAGATGGGGTGGGGCGTAGGGCTCTGTGGTTGAGATGGGGTGGGGCGTATGGCTCTGTGGTTGAGATGGGGTGGGGCGTATGGCTCTGTGGTTGAGATGGGGTGGGGCGTATGGCTCTGTGGTTGAGATGGGGTGGGGCGTAGGGCTCTGTGGTTGAGATGGGGTGGGGCGTAGGGCTCTGTGGTTGAGATGGGGTGGGGCGTATGGCTCTGTGGTTGAGATGGGGTGGGGCGTAGGGCTCTGTGGTTGAGATGGGGTGGGGCGTATGGCTCTGTGGTTGAGATGGGGTGGGGCGTATGGCTCTGTGGTTGAGATGGGGTGGGGCGTATGGCTCTGTGGTTGAGATGCTCACTCTTCTAGGATCTTCAGCTTGTCTCCTTTGCTGAATCTCAGGTCGTCGTTGTTGGCCGGCGTGAAGTCGTACTGAGCGATGGCGAAGTCCCCGTCTGAAACAGACCATCCAGCATCAGGCCATCAGCGCACATTTCACACCCTGACTTATAAACCCGAAGGCTCCCCGTGCCTCGGACTGTGGATCAGGAGGGGTGCAGATCACTGGCAGACACAGACCAGGTGCCATTTTACAGCGTTGACCTTAAGCCAAGGTGCTCTCATTCTGTATAGCATGCAATTTAAAAAATGCTATTCAGCCACATTAGCTGGTGTGTGGTGAGCGCACAAAATGGCTGCCGTTGCGTCACCCAGGTGGGTGCAGCACATTGGTGGTGGTTGAGGCGGGATTCCCCCTCATCACTGTAAAGCGCTTTGAGAGAGAGAAAAGCGTTTTATAAAATGTAATGATTTATCTGCATCTAAAAAAATGACTGCCTGCCATTTAGTTCTTCACCAAAAACTTTCACATAAAAACAAATAATTATTTAACATGCATTACCAAGATTGGAGGTTTCCACTTCATGCTGTTCTGGCGTCTGTGTGAAAAAGAGACACAGAGCTCATGAAACACGCCAGCAACATGCAGACAACCTGTGTTTTCAAAATGAAACATTCACTGTCATTTGTCCATTTAACAGCACAACCTAATGATTTAGCCACAACCGGCTCTGAAACCAGCTTTACTGGCTAGTATTCACTGGTGAGACGCTTCATGTCTGCACAAAAACCATCAAACAAACAAAACGGATGAACCAGCTGCAATAAGAAAACACTCACTCCCTCCTCTATTCACTCAGTCACTCTATCCCTCCCTCCATGTACTCAATCACTCGCTCCGGGCGAAGTTAATCTGTGACATCACTTGCAGAAAGGGGCACTAAGACCTGATCTGATGAAGGAGGCCTTTTCTGTTCCTTGTCAGATCTGAGGGTACGTACAGAAAGTGCAGGACTTGGGCTGTGATTGGAGAGTATGTACAGGAAGTGCAGGCCCTGTGCTGTGATTGGAGGGTACGTACAGGAAGTGCAGAATCCGGACTATGATTGGAGAGTATGTACAGGAAGTGCGGGCCCTGGGCTGGGATTGGAGGGTACGTACAGGAAGTGCAGAATCTGGACTATGATTGGAGAGTATGTACAGGAAGTGCAGGCCCTGTGCTGTGATTGGAGGGTACGTACAGGAAGTGCAGAATCCGGACTATGATTGGAGAGTATGTACAGGAAGTGCAGGACTTGGGCTGTGATTGGAGGGTACGTACAGGAAGTGCAGAATCCGGACTATGATTGGAGAGTATGTACAGGAAGTGCGGGCCCTGGGCTGGGATTGGAGGGTACCTACAGGAAGTGCAGGTCCTGGGCAGTGATTGGTCAGCAGGCTCTCTCTGTGTGGGACGGGGCTCGGACCCGAGCTGTGGTTCTGCCCGCTGCAGCAGCAGCCCATCCTGAGTGGCCAGGCTCTCCCTCTTCAACACAAACACCACTCATTTCACACCTTCAATGCCTCCGTTAATGCTATTTTCATTTAATAGTGCACATATTCAATAGTGTACAGCTTGGGAGAGAGAGGCAGTGTGTGTGTGTGTGTGTGTGTGTGTGTGTGTGTGTGTGTGCCTGCGAGAGAGAGAGAGAGCGAGAGAGAGTGTGTGCTTACCTGGCAGAGTTCTCTTGACCCAGGTGAGGTGATGTCACTCTTTCGGCTGATTTCTCTCCTCAACTCTCAACATGAGGGCAGACTGAGGAGACTGAGCATGCTCAGAACCTGGGCAAGAGCAGAACCTGAGAGTCAGGCATCCATATAACCACCCCCCCCCCCCCCCCACACACACACACACGCCACTCCAACACACCCCCCACCACCAACATGGCCATACTATCTATAAAGCCCACTGTTTACTCACAAATCTGTGTTTTTGCTATTTTGAACGACGTCAGTTTCCTCCTACTCTGCATCTCAGGACTGAGAAATGATTCCCGACTTCCAAATTCCTGGCCAGAAGGGCGTGACTCTGAATTTCCAAGGCATCAGGAACACAGCATAAGGCTTTAACGTTTGCTCGCTCACACAAAAGGAATTCAAGAAAAGCCCCGTGTCCTCATTTTCAGAGCGAAGATTCCTCCTGAGCGATTTCTACACGTCCGTCCCGCCTGGCGCAGAGATAGTGGTGTTTTTATCGCACAAAGATGCCAAGCTCAGTAAGCACAGCCCCCACTCCAGTCCTAATCCTCCCTGCAAAATCGCGGTTTCATGCTCTCAGACATGAAGGCTTGAAAACGCAGCAGAAACGGGCAGCGTTCCCGCCGTTTCCTCTGACGGAAGTGGGGGGGGTGATTTGGGAATTCCTGTTTCAGCAGAAACCTCAAGGGAGATTATCCTTTCAGCTGAACAACCCCCCCCCCCCCCCCCCCCCCCATAAAAAACAACATACAACTCGCCGTGAGCAAGATGAGACTGAGAAAACTGAAAATAACAAAACACACTGAAATGTTTCACCGATCACAGGCCCCACAGTAACGATAACGTTAACGATAGCGATAACGATAACGATACCGATACCGATAACGATAACGATAGCGATAACGATAACGATACCGATAACGTTAACGTTAACGTTAACGATAACGATAACGATAACGATAGCGATAACGATAACGATAGCTAGGCTGTTTGCCATTTAAAAAACAAGTAGAGTCCACACTACAACTATAACGACAACGGCAGTGATGAGAGATATTGCCAGCATCTCTTTCGGAGCATTAAAATTCAACCAGATTCACAGGATGTCACGTGCAAAATGGCAAATGGCACTTAGCCGAGAAGCTATTTATAGAACATTGTGGTTCAACAGTGTAGATGCTCACGCTGCTATCGTTATAGGTATTGTTATAGTTATAGTTCTTGGTGCGGTTGGGCCTTAAAGTGGTTTTGCGACAACTACTATCACGGAATCACAGTCCTGTCTGAAAGCTGAATATTAATAAATACAATAAATATGTGTGGTTGACAAAACTCAGTATGATGAGTGAAAGCAGGACGGTTCTTTCTGACAGAGTCTAAAGCAGTACAGCGGCTGCTATGCATTTTCCTGTCCGGTTACTCTGTGGTTTAGAGACAGAAACTGAAAAAAGGCTAATTACTGTGATGCAGAAGATTAAAATGTCACGAGAGACTTCTTCCCCTGAACTCTGAAAACGCAGCTGTTCAGTGAGACTAGTGATTCAGTTCCTAGATAAGAACAAATAATGAGATATAATAAAATAAAAATCTGATCTGTCTGTCGGTCGGTGCATACTCTCGCATCCGAGCAGCCTCGTAGTTTGAAATCTTTCACATCGCGCAGAAAAGGTTTAAGTTCCGCGCAGCCTTTGTAAAGACACTGCTTTCATTCAGATCAACCACACGAAAGCAAAGACAACCTTTCACAACAGTTTGATTTCAACAGTTAAATTACTTGTATGTCAACAGTCACAAAAACAAGACATGTACATATATATACATTTAGTTTCTAATTGTTTATATATTCTGCAAGAAACTAAAGTCTGCAGTTTGACATGACACAATCATCACATGCTCATTTAAAAAAATGTTTGTGTTCTGAACCCTGTTTGACAGTTATGCACTCATATACAGTATAGAAATCACATAATGTACACATGCAGACATACCTGTCACCTGTAGAAAAGAATTAGTCCAATTTAAGCAGTCAAAAAACTTTGCTTTGCAGTTCAGGGCTGGTACCACCCTTCTTTCTCTCTCTCTTTCTCTCTCTCTACCTCCTCTCCCAAGACCAGTCGGAAAGACAGTAGGTAAAGACGCATGTCTGCGTTTCTTTACTCAATCTAACTTCCTTTAAAAGGAGACCACAACCACAGAGACGCTCGATCTACATCCTCACGTCAGCAACTAACAAACCTGTAAACAATCCAACTCTTAACCATGCTTATCAGAACATAACACACAACTCACGCCAATGGACTATGCATAATAGCAGATATCCTTCATTTTAAACATTTAGTGTAGTCATTAATCATAGCTCAGTGTTAATTTTAATGTAAAATAATTCAGTTGGTTTTTTTTTTATTTCCTGGGGTGTGCCCAGAGGGTCAGTAGAGGTGTAAGATACTCTGCCCCCTGGTGGACAGTCGCGGTGGTTACACAAAGTTTTCTGAGCTGCAGGCAGGCCATAGGTTGATGGAGTTTAGCCAGTCATTGTGCGAAGGAAATGTACATTCACTCAATTATTTATTACGTCTTTATAGCTCCTTTTTGTATTAGATAGATAGATAGTTTATATAGCATTCATATAGCATTTATATTGCATGTTTCTCACACTCAACAGACTCTACAGAGATCAACAGGAGCTCACCTCGGCCACCACCAATGGAGCTCCCATCTGGGTGACGTACGGTGGCCGTTTTATGCAAGAACTCTCACCGGTGAAGCGGGGAGAACAATTGTTGAATTGAATTGTAGCCAATTCAATCAGGGAATGAATATTAACACACACGCGCACACACACACACACACACACACACACACATACACAGAAACACACACATCACAGGGGATACTAATAGTTCTCCTCCGTACCTTAACTATGAGTGAGTGTGAGCGTTTCTTATCTGACCATCAAATTAGGATCAAACCGCGTGCCAGAGCCCCGCTACTCTCCGGAAGTCGAGCAAAAGTGTGCTCTCAGTTCTCCTCCGAACACACCTACGCACAACCACACACACACACACCTTCTGCACAACCACACAGTTCAGTGGCCAGTTTTCAGTGTTAACCAGCTTAACCACAGTGACTGTGCTTATGTTCAAGTGTTTTTCCATCTTGGTAAAAATGTGCCCCCAAAAACAATGTGTGAAAATTACATTGATACATGTGATGCCTTTAAAAGATGGTTCTAGATAGTCTTTTAAAATATGATGTTTCACATGACAACCGTAGGCTGGCATAATAGAATGCTGGGGGCTTTGATTAATATTATTAAAGACCAAGTTTTCATACTACAGGCTGTTCCCTCTTGTGTTTGGAAACAAATCAAACCTTTTACATTCACTTAGAAAAGTGTAAGTGAAGGAAAGAACGGTGGAGATCCGAGAAAAGCACTTTTGTTTTCGGCTCGTCTTTAACGGCCGTTTCTTCAGTACCCGATATGACCAACAGAGGGCAGCAGAGCACTAGTGTCAGACCTACTGAACTCACACCTGGGAATTTTCGATTAGAAATGTTCTGGGGAAAGTTATACTCCAGAATTTTCTGCTGTTGCATACTTAACGTTTAACTCAAGCAAACCATAATAATAATAATAATAATAATAATATGCGTGGGATCGCGTGTGTGTGCTTGTGTGTGACAGTGCTGGTGAGGATATGCATGTGTGCATATATGACTGTGGGGGTGGTGTGTGAGAGAGTGTGTGTCAATTAGTGCATCAGTAATGACTGTGTGAGTTAGTGTGTATTTCTCTGAGAGTATGTGAGTCTGTTCGTGCGCATTGCATGTTTACGTGAAAATCGGTCTGTGTGCTCACACGCGTCTGCACGGTGTGTGGGGATGTAAATCTGTGGATTTTCATAAATCACATGATCAGGGTGTTCTGCAGGGAAAGCGCCGGGGAAGTATTAACATGCGTATCGTTCCTCTTCAGTGTGGGAATTATCATACAGCAGTTATTAATGTCTATATTACACATCACCTGTATTATTCATGAGCACACAGCACAGAGCAGACCCCCAGAGACCCCCAGCAGAGGGAGGGTGGCGTGGAGAGGGTTTGGGGTACAGCACAGGTGTTGGGTGTGTGTGTGTGTGTGTGTGTGTGTGTGTGTGTGCGTGTGTGTGTGTGTGTGTGTGTGTGAGTGTGTGTATATGTGTTTATCTGCGTGCATGTGTGTTTATGTGTGTGAGTGTGTGTGTATATATGTGTGTGTTTGTGTGTGTGTGTGTGTGAGTATGTGTGTGTGTATATGTGCGTGTGCACTGTATGTGTTTGTGTGTATGAGTACATGTGCGTGTGTGTTTGTGTGCGTGCCTGGTTGTGTGTATGTATGTGTGTGTGTGTGTGTGTATGCTCCCTGGTTAAAGTGCCATTCTTTTGGCAGGTATTTGAGTTGTGCCTTTTCCCACGTTGGGCATGGGAGAGTTGTCGGCTGCCAGGAGTGTGTGTCTGCAGCTGTGGCCGGTGTGTGTGTGCGTGTCTGAGTGTGTGCTTGCATGTGTGTGTGCATGTGTGAGTGTGTGTGTATATGTGCGTGAGTGTGTGCATGCATGTCTGAGTGCATGTGTGTGTGAGTGTGTGTGAGTGCGTGTGTGTGTGTGTGCGTTTGCGCGTATGTGTGTGAGTGTGTGTGAATGTGTGTGCGTGTGAGTGCGTGTGAGTGTGCCTGCATGTGTGTGTGTGAGTGTGTGTGAGTGTGTGTGAATGTGTGTGCGTGTGAGTGCGTGTGAGTGTGCCTGCATGTGTGTGTGTGAGTGTGTGTGAGTGTGTGTGTGTGAGATAAACTGTGGGAAGCCCCTTGCACTGCACGGCACAATAGACCTGCACATTTCTCAGCGTTGGGGTGCAAATTGACCCCCCCCCCCTGCCAGCTGCATCCTGTCGCATTTCCCTCTATTTACCTCCCCCAGCCCCCCACCTAACCCCCCACCCCCCCACAGAGGACCCTAACTCACCCCCCCCACCCCTGCCAGTGTGCACCTAACCCCCCACCCCCAGAGTCGACCCTAACTCATCCCCCCCACCCCAAAATCATTTCTTAAGATATTTACATATATATACATGCTCCCATATATGAATGCATATGAAATCTGAAATAATATGGATCATGCTGACAGTGATGCGCTGCCAGTAAAGATGAAGATATTAGTAACAGGACGCGACCACTTCATTAGGTACACCAATACACCAACTCCTTATTGCAAATATCTAATCAGCCAATCATGTGACACAAAAGCATGCAGATACGGTCAATGGGTTCAGCTGTTGTTCAGACCAAATGTCAGAAAGGGGGACGAAATGCGATCGAAGTGACCTTGACAGTGGAAGGATTGTTGTTGCCAGATGGGGTGGTTTGTGCGTCTCAGAAATGACCGATCCCCTGGGATTTGAACGCAGTCTCTAGAGTTCATAGAGGACGGTGCGAAAGTTTTTCCAGTGCGTGGCAGTTCAGCTCCGCCCCAGCGACATCCATTCATACCCTTTTTAGGCCCCATTCCAACCGTTATTTCTGAGAGTGATAAGTACCTAATAAAGTGGCCGCTGAGCGTACGGTGCAGCGGCTCCGCTCTCTCCCGCGGTACTGCAGTTTGAGAAGAGCGATCAGTCCAGCCTGACTCTTTCTGGCCCACGTCCCAGAAGAAGGAAGCTCCAGGTGCATGCTGGGTATACGTCGGGACCCCAGGTATTATGTAGTGTTTTGTCAGCTGTTTGGCTCCTCTGCCATTTGGCACACGGTCGATTGAAGTGACACCAATTATTTATGCCACGTCCCCTCTGCAAGCGGCAGCGCGCCGAGCAGCGCCATTCATCAGCTCCGGGTAAGGGCCGGGCCCCTGGGGGACCACCGCCGGCTCCTGCAACCCAGGGACCCTCCCCGGGCCCCGGGCCCCGGCCCCGGCGCCCACGCACGGGCCCCACGGACGGGAAGTCCCCCCCCCCAACCCCCAGCGCCGCCGTGTCAAAGGCATCTCTTAATTAACGCTCCGTAACAATGTCTAATACTTACTCACCGGCGGTATTCAGGACCCATGTTAATATCCGCTCTTGTTTGTCGCGTTCTCAGGGAGGAAGTCGGGTTTGCCTGAGGTCCAGGACGGTGGAAAACGAACGCGGTTATTCATCGCGGGGTTTTTTTTTTTTTGTCCCCGTGGCTCTGAAACGGACCACCCATGCCGGCTATTAATGGAGCGCATTTTTTTTGTGTGTGTGTGTGTTGTTTTAGAATACGAAATCGGTCAGCCTAAACGCTGCGGTGCGTTAGCGCGGATTCGCGGCGCGCGGCTGAGTGATTGCCGTTGTCACGGCGGGTCGCTGGGCTTTCCACCCGCGCGCCGAGCCCAGTCAGACCGTTAAAAACGCGCGCAGCCAGAGAGCCCAACAAAACAGCCCTTCAGGTGTCAGAATAACTGGGAATTGACTCCTAACTAGAAGGCTTCACATTGATATATGAGCCATGGGCTGTTATTAATAGTTTGCTGATTTTCAACCTCAATATTTTTGGGAAGCATTATTTATGTTGTCATGGCAGCGTAGGTATGATCTATTGGTGGCTTCACAGTCACTTCTCTTTCAAATAATATTAGCTTTTTTTTCTTTAAAGAAAAGGTGACAAAGTTCAGCGTTATATAATTATTTGGTACCTGTAACTGCTCTGCTTAGGGTAGCTGGCTGATTTAACACAGTCGTGGAAATGGACTAGAGACCCGAGATGCTTAAACTATCTAGCTGCAACAAAAAAATGACTAAGATTTGTGTGTGACTAAGATTTAAAAATGTATGACTGGCACATAGATGGAAATGAATAACAGATCCGTTTAATTACCTTATGAAATATACTCACATTGGATGCAGTGTTGAAAGCCAGGTCCGACACATTGTTGGTTAAACTCTAGACAGTCACCATCATTCTGTGTGGTCAGCTTTACTTTCTGCTTAGAGACCCATGAAAGATACAGAATACAGTCCAATCAGACATTATATAATATACTATTTAATAACAGTATTATATAATGCCAGGGAAGCCCTTTATGTAATTTGTGGTTGAAGCTGGACCTTCTGTAATGGGTACAAAAAAATAACATTTATCACATTTATATATTGAGGCAGTAATGAATATGTACATCATTTTGGATAATTTGCTATCTCAGGTCAAATAAACAGGAGATATGAAATAGGAGAAAATACTCTAATATCCTATATTCCGATCCATGGTAAACGCAACTAAAGCATAGCGCTTTTAAAAATCTTTAAAGGATTCCAATGTGGTTCATTCAAGAGTTTGTGTCAATCTGCATCAGGGTAAATTATTTGCCCAATATTCTGCTCCATTTTGATACATGACCGCTCTAAGGAATCATGTCAGGTTCATCGCGAGAGAAAACTGTTCAGTGACAGAGGACAGCTGCTGATACCAGAGGTTTTAATGAAGGTCAAAGTACACTTAAACATGGACACACAATTTCCCATCCTGTCTACTAACTTGATGTCAGTCAGAATGTCAAAGCACCACCAAGCAGTCACAAGTAAAAGTATAATAATAACAAAATAAAAACAATTATGTCACCACTGAATTGATGTTAGTGGCAAAGCTAGGAGAGAATGGTGATGTGTTATCTTCAACATGGCCACTACGTGCAACAGAAAGCCCGTTCAAACGCAAATCCAATCCCCACTCATTTAGAATATGAATTTGTCACATTAAATAAACAACAACAGTTTCAGGGCTAAAGTTTCCTTCTGATGTCATCATTCAAAGGCATACAAATTGTATAATCATTCTGTTATTTCTATTTAGCAAAATAATGAATATTGTGTGTACGGTTTATATACTGTATATATTTCAAAATAAATAAATAATACATACATGCATATACTGTATATACAGTGCGTAGCAAACGATCAGTAGGATCTTTACTTTACACCTTGCTGGCCAGCGGAGGATGGGCTCCCCCTCTATAGCCGGGTTCCTCCTAAGATCTCTTCCCATCAGGGAGTTTTTTCTCCCCACTGTTTAAAGGGTTTTCTCCCCACTGTTTAAAGGGTTTTCTCCCCACTGGGGAGTTTTTTTTACCTCCTGTACTTGTGCTATTTAAACCTGCCCTTTTCCCCCTTCTCCCGTCTTTGTGACAATATTCTTTAAAAAGTGCTATACAAATAAAATGTAACGTAATAAATTGATTAAATAAACATGATGCCCTCCGTTCTAAAAAAATATACTTTTAAATACTTTATAAATATATATGTAATCTGAAAAGTGACAGTAATACATCTTTTATACTTACAGTCCATATACATATTATGACTGTAAAATATGTTTCTCCATTTTTCCTGCAGTTTTCCTTGGTAAAATATCATATGGCTAAGGCTTTAACTGAGAGGAATACATTATTAAGTAATTACACTGAATATACAATATTCCTACTTTACAACATGTTATACATGGTTCTCTGACAATAAATGCACGTACTAAATAAATGCACGTACTAAATAAATGCACGCAATACAGAGAACTTGCCAGAGAACAACTGCCAGAGAATGAGAAAATACTCTGGCTTCAAGATACAGGAGAATAACTTGTTTACAGAACCCTGTTTTCAAGTTAATGTGATTAGTTTTTGCTCGCGACTGTGAGACGGGTCTCCCTGTGAGATACTGGCACGGCCTCACAGTAGAGACCCGCAGGAACAGCCCAGAACAAGCAAAGCAAGTAAAGTGCTCCGTGATTTTGGTTATTGCTGCGATTTCCCAAGCCTGAAATCAGAAGTCTAAATCGTCTTGGTCAATGTCGCTGTCGTTTGCCGCCTTCACTTTGCCGGATTGTTCCGGGGCGTCCGCGCCGGGCGGAGGCTCGTGTCGCTGTGCGTCTTCGGTCTCCTCGGAAGATGAGGGGTACATCTGTTTGGCTCGGAGACCGGAGCTCCCAGAGCTCCCCTGAAGACTCAGTGTGTCCGCGGGGTCCCCAGGCGACCCCGGCCGGGTAATCAAGGTGTTTGTGCGCTGTTCCAGCTCCACGGCACCATCTTCCTCTGAGAGCTCTTGGCTGTCAGACTCGGCAGTTAAGTCTTCTGCTGGATTCTCTTCCTCAGCCTCCTGCTGCTCGCTTTCTGCCTCCTCCTGCTGCTCGCTTTCTGCTCCCTCCTGCTGCTCCTGCTGCTCGCTTTCTGCCCCCTCCTGCTGCTCGCTTTCTGCTCCCTCCTGCTGCTCCTGCTGCTCGCTTTCTGCCCCCTCCTGCTGCTCGCTTTCTGCTCCCTCCTGCTGCTCCTGCTGCTCGCTTTCTGCCCCCTCCTGCTGCTCGCTTTCTGCTCCCTCCTGCTGCTCCTGCTGCTCGCTTTCTGCCTCCTCCTGCTGCTCACTTTCTGCTCCCTCCTGCTGCTCACTTTCTGCTCCCTCCTGCTGCTCCTGCTGCTCGCTTTCTGCCTCCTCCTGCTGCTCGCTTTCTGCTCCCTCCTGCTGCTCCTGCTGCTCGCTTTCTGCCTCCTCCTGCTGCTCGCTTTCTGCTCCCTCCTGCTGCTCGCTTTCTGCTCCCTCCTGCTGCTCCTGCTGCTCGCTTTCTGCTCCCTCCTGCTGCTCCTGCTGCTCGCTTTCTGCTCCCTCCTGCTGCTCGCTTTCTGCTCTCTCCTGCTGCTCTTGCTGCTCGCTTTCTGCTCGTTCCTCATCATCCTTTGCTTCAGCCTCTGCCGCCTTCACCTCTGAATTGTCCTCTGCTGAGGCGAGGCTGCCTTCTCCATCTTTGACGGTTGCAGAGGCACCTTCCGCTATATTCTCTTCATCGTCCTCTATCTGCTCTCGGGAGTCGTCACCCTCTTCTTCCTCTTCCTCATCTGCTTCTGCCTCATCGTCATCATGATCTTCAGTGTCCTCAGTGTTTGAATCATGTACTTCACATTCACCTTGGTCATTAGTTTCTCTCTTTCTAGTGTTGTCCTCTTCCTCCTCGTGCTCTTCATCCACGGTTTTCTCATTTCCAGCTTCAACTGCCTCTTCTACAGCTGTTTCACATTCTTCTGTCCTTTCATCTTCTTCAGCTTCAGCTGCATCTGCTTCAGCCATTTCATCTTCTTCAGTTTCAGCTATTTCAGTTGTTTCATCTTCTTCAGTTTCAGCTATTTCAGCTGTTTCATCTTCTTCAGCTTCAGCTATTTCAGTTGTTTCATCTTCTTCAGTTTCAGCTATTTCAGCTGTTTCATCTTCTTCAGCTTCAGCTATTTCAGCTGTTTCATCTTCTTCAGCTTCAGCTATTTCAGTCGTTTCATCTTCTTCAGCTTCAGCTATTTCAGCTGTTTCATCTTCTTCAGTTTCAGCTATTTCAGTCGTTTCATCTTCTTCAGCTTCAGCTATTTCAGCTGTTTCATCTTCTTCAGTTTCAGCTATTTCAGCTGTTTCATCTTCTTCAGCTTCAGCTATTTCAGCTGTTTGATCTTCTTCAGTTTCAGCTATTTCAGCTGTTTCATCTTCTTCAGCTTCAGCTATTTCAGCTGTTTCATCTTCTTCAGTTTCAGCTATTTCAGCTGTTTCATCTTCTTCAGTTTCAGCTATTTCAGCTGTTTCATCTTCTTCAGCTTCAGCTATTTCAGCTGTTTCATCTTCTTCAGTTTCAGCTATTTCAGTTGTTTCATCTTCTTCAGCTGCATCGTCTTCAGCGTTGCCTTGTTTGTCACCTTCTGCCACTTCACCTTCTTCAGGTTCAGCTACATCTTTTTCAGCTGCATCTGCTTCAGCTATTTCATCTTCGTCAGCTTCAGTGCTTTCTCTTTCAGCCACTTCATCATCCTCAGTTTCAGCCCTGTCTCCTTCTTCAGCTGCTTCCTCTTCAGTTGCTTTGGCTCCTTCAGCTTCTTTTGGTTTTTCAGCTGTGTCACACTCTTCCGCCATTTCACCTTCTCCAGCTTCAGCAACATCCTCAGCTCTTTCTCCTTCTTCACCTGTGTCTCCTTCAGCTGGTTCATCTTCAGCTGCATCTGCTTCAGCCATTTCATCAACCTCAGCTTCAGCTCTCTCTCCCTCTTCAGCCGTTTCATCTTTTTCAACTCCATCTTCTTCATCTTCTTCATCTGCTTCTGCTTCTTGTTTTTCAGCACTGTCACCTTCTGCTATTTCACCTTTGTCTGCTTCAGCTACATCTTCAGCTTCTTCATCTTCTTCACCTGATTCTCCTTCAGCTGGTTCATCCTCTGCAGCTATATCTGCATCTGCTTCAGCTATTTCATCTTCCTCAGATTCAGCTGTGTCTCCTTCAGCTGTTTCATCCCCTTTAGCTTCTACTGTGTCTCCTTCAGCTCGTTGTTCATCTTGAGTAGCTGCATCTGCTTCAGCTGGTTCATCTTCAGCTTCAGTTGCGTCTCCTTTGCCCGTTTCATCTTCTGCCGTTTCATCTTCCGTTTCATCTTCTTCAGCTTCAGCTATATTTCCATCAGCTATTTCATCATCTTCAGCTTCAGTTGTGTCTCCAACTGTTTCGTCTTCTGCAGGTTTTGCCATTTCATCTCCTCCAGCTTCTACTGTGTCTCCTTCAGCTGTTTCATCCCCTTTAGCTTCAGCTGTTTCATCTTCAGCTCGTTGTTCATCTTGAGTAGCTGCATCTGCTTTAGCTGGTTCATCTTCAGCTTCAGTTGCGTCTCCTTCACCTGTTTCATCCCCTTTAGCTTCTACTGTGTCTCCTTCAGCGATTTCATCTTCAGCTTCAGTTGCGTCTCCTTTACCTGTTTCATCTTCTGCTGTTTTAGCCGTTTCATCTTCTCCCTCAACTATTTCATCTGCATCTGCTTCAGACATTCCATTTTCTCCTGCGTCAACTGTGTCTCCTTCAGCTGCTTCATCTTCAGCTTCAGTAAAGTCTCCAGTGGTTTCATCTTTAGGTGTTTCATCTTCATCAGCTTCAGCTTCACCACCTCCAGCCATTTCACATTCCGGTCTGCCTCCTTCAGCTTGTTCCCCCTCAGCTATAGCTGAATTGGCTTCCACCAGTCCATCTTCTTCTGCTATTGCCGTGGCTCCTTCATCTGGTTGTTCTTCCATAGCTGCATCTGCTTCAGCTGTTTCATCTTCCTCAGCTTCAGTTGTGTCTCCTTCAGCAATTTCATCTTCAGCTTCAGTAGAGTCTCTTTCAACTGTTTCATCTTCCTCAGCTTCAATGACATCTCCTTCACTGGTTTCATCTTCTGCTGTCTTAACTGTTTCATCTTCATCAGCTTCAACTACATTTCCATCAACGATTTCCTCCTCGTTAGCTGTGTCTCTTTCAGCTGGTTCATCTTCAGTAGCTGCATCTGCTTCAGCTGGTTCATCTTCAGCTTCAGTTGCATCTCCTTCAGCCATTTCATCTTCAGTAGTTTTAGCCGTTTCATCTTCAGCTTCAGTCGCATCACATGCAGCTGGGTCATCTTTGGCTGCTTTATCTTCTTGAGCTTCAGTTACATTCCCATTTGTTTCATCATCTTCAGCTTCAGCCTTGTCGACTTCAGCCATTTCATCTTCAGCTTCAGTTATGCCTCCTCCAGTTGTTTCATCTTCTTTCGCTTCAGTAGCATCTCCTTCAATTGTTTGATCTTTGGCTGCTTCATCTTCTTCAGCTTCAGTCACATTCCTGTTTGCTTCATCTTCTGCAGCTTTAGCCATATCGTTGTCTCCGGCTTGTATCGCTTCTCCTTCACCAATTTCCTCCACTCCAGCTTCAATGGTTTCTCTTTCAACCATTTCATCATCTTCTGCTTCAGTTGTTTCATCTTCGGCCACTTCTTCAGCCATCTTATCATCAGCCGTTTCATCTTCAGCCGTTTCTCTATCTCTTTTCTCAGCTTCATCGTCATCAGCTTCACCGATGTTTCCATCCACTTCCTCAGCTTCAGCCGCACCTTCTTCAGCTGTTTCTCCATCAACTGATTCTGCTTCTTCAGCTTCAGTTGTCCCTACATCTTCAGCCATTTCTGCTTCAGCTCCATCTTCCTCAGCTTCACTTATCGCTCCTTCAGCTTCAGCCATTTTGTCGTCTACAGCTTCAGTCTCATCGCCCTCTATTGCATTCCTGTCAACGGTTTCATCTTCTGCAGCTGATTTTCCTCCAGCGGTTTCATCTGCTTCAGCTGATGAATCCATTGTTTCATGGTCAGTTGCTTTTATCTCAGTTGCTGCCTCAGCAGTTTCTACTTTCACAAGTGCTTCAGTATCTTCAGCCATCTCATTGCCAACCCCATTCTCTACAACTTCTTCATCAATTTGAACATTTTCATCACCGTCATCCTCTGCTTGCATTGTAGCTTCCAGTGCTTTCTCTTCCCTGTCTTGTGTACATTGCTCACTTTGTTTTCCCTCAAAATCATCCTCCTCTTCCTTTGCGCTAGCATCCATTTCTCTTGCCGAATCCACCTGCATCGCCTCCTCATCTTCAGCCAGATCGCACTTCTCCGCTTCTGCTTCTCTACACAGTCCTCCGGGGATATCCGTGGGAATTTCCTTATTCGAATGCAGAATGTTCCTTAAATCAAAGGCCTTCATCACGGGAGCAGAACTTGTAAGCTCGAAGGGCGCCGCGGGTCTAGACGCCATTTTCTTCTTCGTACAAGCGTCACAAGGGCAGTACTCCTCCTCACTCACCGGGTCGCTCAATTCCGTCCCGGTGGCCGTGTAATGTTCGTCGCTCTGCGCGTCTATTGAGTGGTTGCGCATGACCTGCAGCTGCCTGCGGCGTTGCTCGGTCTGCGCGGTGGATTCTCGGGTCATATCTTTCCTCGGTGGCCGCGGAGCTTTTCCAGCCCGGCCCCGGATTTTTCTCAGCTCTCTGTCGATGCTCGACTGTATCCTCTTGTGGACCTCGTCTCTCAGCTCGTTAATCATGACGTCGAGCTGATCGCTGTCCTCCAAATTCCACCGCGTCTTAAATTCGGTCATCGCGTTCACGTAATGTGTCATGAATTGCTTCTCTATTTTATTTAATAAATTCAACACCCAAACAGGATTGGTGTCTTGCGAAACCTTTTTGGTTACTTGCGCCCCTTGCACAGATGGGGGTGTCCCAGAACTTGTATCCTCTTGTGGATCCTTTTCGATTCCTTCAGGCAATTTCAAAGCTTTCCCGTCAGTGGCAGAGCTCTCGTTTGATGAAGGTATTTCTCTGGGAGTTCCATCGCTACGAATGGTCTCATCTGAAGCCGGGCCTTCCTCCCCTTTCAATTCCTCATCGTCAGCGTGCTTTCCAGCCTTCTCAGGGGTCAACTGAACTCGGCTCGCTATGTCTGGAGTCGCCGGATCAGACGTAACGTGCTTCTCCGCATCAGTCACCGACTTAGGAGAAGTTACAGCGGAGTTCCCCACACCTTCATTCTCCTCAGCTTCTTCCACTAATTGGAACAGCTCTTCCTGGTCTTTACCTCGGCCCTCCACAGCGGTTTGTCGTTTCTGCGTCTGGCTAACGCTACCGTTAGCACTGCTCTTTCCCGAGCCTGCCGACCCACTGCTGACATCCACACCCGATGACGATCTGGGGGTTATTTCCTCCTCGGCCGACTGCTCCTTTTTAAACTTCTTGCTCTGCTTCTTCGGCTGCTCAGAGTCCGAGGGTCCAGTGAGCCACAATGACTGCAGGAGGTTCATGAGTTCTTCATACTTTGCAT
Organism: Conger conger; assembly: GCF_963514075.1. NCBI lineage: Eukaryota > Metazoa > Chordata > Actinopteri > Anguilliformes > Congridae > Conger > Conger conger. The sequence goes on along the minus strand of NC_083764.1, from coordinate 3,428,103 downwards.
CTTTGGCATTTGAATCCGCAGAGCCAGAGTCTATCAACTGAAGATTCGCAAGGCAGTCCAGTAGTACTTTAGCTGAATTACTAAGCTTTCGTCCATATACAGGCGATACTTCAGGGAGGCTATTGCATCTGTAAAGTTTTGGACTCAACAGCACCTTCATGAGCTGCACTGAAGAATGGCAGCTATTGGGTAAAGCCTCAGCCGTGGGGCGTTTCTTATCTGAACATGGAGGTAAATCTGTCTTTGGTGCGTCTGTTGCCGTTGGCTCTTCATGACAGGGTTCATTGTTTTCCTCACCAATGACCACCTTAGCCTCAGCTTCCTGGGGCTCTTGTTCCCCTCCACTTGCATGACCCTCAGCTGCTTCACTAGGTTCCGCTGTTGCTTTCTGTTGCTCCTGATCCGGGGGCTCCGCTGCATCTTCCACGGGATTTTGCAGCTCTTCCATTCCCGTATGAGAATTTTCATTCAATTCATCTCCCACCTCATACATGGAGCTGTCCGATGGTATTTTCTTCAGCCATTCGTTCACGACTTCGGTCGGGGATGCGTTCGGTAAGCTGGAAGGCACGAGCTCAGTCAGATCTTCTTCCGCACCATCCCTCTGAGAGGGACTCACGCATTTTCTGTGTCTGCACCTGCTACTCTGGCTGCCAGCTACATTTCTGATACAATCTGGAGTTTCCCTGGCTCCATTGCATGTTTTGTTGTCAGATATGCTGGATTTTGATTCGGCAGTGGTTGGTCTTGTGTTGTCAACCCTTTCCTGAACATCAGTCTGTGTCCTGGTGCTATCGTTTGATGTCCCAAAAGAACCTGCAGGTGTCTTCCTTTTTTTAGGTGACCCTTTTGGTGGATGGGGACTGAGCTGATTCTCTGAAGTAACAGGAATTACAGATGAAGATATTTTATTTGATGATCTAGATGACTTAACAGAACAAATACTGCTATTCTCATTTTTCTCTTCAGAATTAACATCAAGCTCTGTCACTTGCAAACTAGAAGAAACGTTGGACAACTTAGCACTGTCCTCCATCGCAGTTGCAGTATTGGCTACAACCTTTGATTTGCTTGTTGAAGACCTTGCAGAGGCACTTGACACAGGCCTTGAAGGAGCTTTTAGCTGAGTGTTATTTGTGGAGTCTTTTGCTGCATCACCCTTATCCAAGTGTATCGATATATTAGAAGCTTGACTAGATGGTCGCAGATTTCTATTCTTTCTGCAAGCAGATCCACTGGACGACTTTGACATGGAAGAGGGCACTCTGTCATTATCAACATTTAAGTGGCTGCCTCCTTTGTCTTTTTTATTTTGTTCTGAAGCTCCCATTCCGGTCGACACTGCACTCTTTGGCCTGTCCTCTGTTTTGTCCACTCTCTGCACAACCTCATCTGCTATTTCCGATCTGTGTATCGTCGGTGTACACCTTTCAGAAAGCCCACAGGGAACACTTGTAGAATTATCAGACTGTTCTGAGGCTTGTGTGCTGACGGAAATGGCCGATTCTGCCGTTTCATTGACATCGGCAGCCTCCTGTTCGTCTGCGAGTCCAATGGAAACCGATGTCAAGGTTGGCGTGAAAGCTCGTTCACAGGCACTACATTGTGTTTGGCTGCTCTTTTTGGAGTTGATAGACATAGCACTGCCCACCCTTTCCTTGTCTGATCCGTCCTCTGGCAGGTTTCCAGGTGCCATCCCTGCCCCCTCCTGCTCAGCACAGACCTCACACAGCCCTGACTGTGATGAAGGTGCTCTCTCGCATGTGTGGCACTCTTGGTTGCTTGAGGTTGTTAACGGTCCTGCGTTACCCGCTTCCTCTGCTTCTCCTTTTGCTGTTTCGTAGGCAGGAGCTTTTGATTTCTGGGATGTGCGAGACCTTGCAGATGTGTTTGATTTGGCTGATATTGCACTGAGTGCCCTATTCCCAGTTTCGTCTTCACCTGCTCCATTTTTATCAGTTGCCTTTTCAGTCATTCTCAACGAGGCAGAGCTCTTGGACAGGGCACTTGCTGCTCTTGATGCTGTATCTTCACTTTGTTCTTGCTGGTTTTCTGGTGTAATTGCTCCACCACATGACCTGCAGTTTGATGTGTGAGATTTTCTGGATCTTTCAGAAGCATTTGTCCCTGAAGCCAGGGAACTTGGTGCTCTGTTCACTGCTTCATCTTTTCCTGCCTTCACCTCTGCAGCCTTTTCAGATACTTTGGATTTTCTGGATCTTGAGGAAGTGTTTGACTTGGCAGACAGAGCACTTGGTGCTCTAACTTGAGATAGTTCTTCACCTCCATTTTCATCTTCAGGTTTTTCAGATACTTTAGATTTTCTGGATCTTATTGAAATATTTGACTTTGCTGAGAGTGCACTCCTGTTTGACTTCACAGACAGAACACTTGGGGCCCTATCTTCTGATGGTTCTTCACAGACAATCTCGTCTTCAGCTTTTTCAGACACTTTAGATTTCCTGGACCTCATAGACGTGTGCGATTTAGCAGACTGAACACTTGGGGCTCTATCTTCTGATTGTTCTTCACCTACATTCTCATCTTCAGGTTTTTCAGATACTTTAGATTTTCTGGATCTTAATGAAATATTTGACTTCGCTGAGAGTGCACTTGATGCTCTGTGTTCTATTTCATCTGATTCTTCCTCACTCTCATCTTTGGCTTGCTCCGACACTTTAGATTTCCCGGATCTCGTGGAGGTGTGGGACTTGGCAGACAGAGCACTTGGGGCTCGATCATGGGATATTTCTTCACCCCTACTTTCTTCAGGTTTTTCAGACACTTTTGATTTCCTGGATCTTGTGGAAGTGTGGGACATAACAGAGAGTGAGCTCTGGGCTCTATCTTCTGATGGTGCTTCTCCATTTTCATCTTCAGGTTTTGCAGATACTTCAGATTTTCTGGATCTTATTGAAATATTTGACTTCGCTGAGAGTGCACTTGATGCTCTGTGTTCTTTTTGTTCTGATTCGTTCTCACTCTCATCTTCGGCTTTTTCACATACTTTAGATCTCCTGGATCTCATGGAAGTGTGTGACTTTGCAGACAGAATACTTGGGGCTCTATCTTCGGATGGTTCATCACCCACATTCACCTCCTCTTCAGCTTTTTCTGAGGCTCTGGATTTCCTGGATCTTGCAGAAACATCAGATTTTGCTGACAGGGCACTTGGTGATCGATTGTCACTGAACTCAGTGGTGATTTTTTGCTCTTCTCCACTTTCATCTTCAAGTTTTTCAGACACTTTAGATTTCCTGGATCTTGTGGAAGTGCGGGACATAACAGAAAGTGAGCTCTGGGCTCTATCTTCTGATGGTTCTTCACCTCCATTCTCATCTTCAGCTTTTTCAGACACTTTAGACTTCCTCGATCTTGTGGAAGTGTGTGATTTGGCAGACAGGGCGCTTGGAGCTCTAGGTTCTGTTTCCCCTTCTGCAGTTAATTCAGCAGATTTATCTTCTGATGGTTCTTCACCTACATTCTCATCTTCAGACACTTTAGATTTCCTGGATCTTGCAGAAACATCAGATTTTGCTGACAGTGCACTCGATGCTCTGTGTTCTATTTCATCTGATTCTTCCTCACTCTCATCTTTGGCTTGCTCCGACACTTTAGATTTCCCGGATCTTGTGGAAGTGTGGGACATAACAGAGAGTGAGCTCTGGGCTCTATCTTCTGATGGTGCTTCTCCATTTTCATCTTCAGGTTTTGCAGATACTTCAGATTTTCTGGATCTTATTGAAATATTTGACTTCGCTGAGAGTGCACTTGATGCTCTGTGTTCTTTTTGTTCTGATTCGTTCTCACTCTCATCTTCGGCTTTTTCACATACTTTAGATCTCCTGGATCTCATGGAAGTGTGTGACTTTGCAGACAGAACACTTGGGGCTCTATCTTCGGATGGTTCATCACCCACATTCACCTCCTCTTCAGCTTTTTCTGAGGCTCTGGATTTCCTGGATCTTGCAGAAACATCAGATTTTGCTGACAGGGCACTTGGTGATCGATTGTCACTGAACTCAGTGGTGATTTTTTGCTCTTCTCCACTTTCATCTTCAAGTTTTTCAGACACTTTAGATTTCCTGGATCTTGTGGAAGTGTGGGACATAACAGAAAGTGAGCTCTGGGCTCTATCTTCTGATGGTTCTTCACCTCCATTCTCATCTTCAGCTTTTTCAGACACTTTAGACTTCCTCGATCTTGTGGAAGTGTGTGATTTGGCAGACAGGGCGCTTGGAGCTCTAGGTTCTGTTTCCCCTTCTGCAGTTAATTCAGCAGATTTATCTTCTGATGGTTCTTCACCTACATTCTCATCTTCAGACACTTTAGATTTCCTGGATCTTGCAGAAACATCAGATTTTGCTGACAGGGCACTTGATGATCGATTTTCTATTTGCTCTTCTTGCCCTTCTCCACTCTCATCCTCAGGTCTTTCAGACACTTTAGATTTCCTGGACCTTGTGGAAATGTGCGACTTAGCAGACAGAGCACTTGGGGCTCTATCTTCTGATGGTTCTTCTCCATTTTCATCTCCAGCCTTTTCAGATACTTTAGATTTCCTGGATCTTATTGAAACATTTGACTTTGCTGAGAGTGCACTCGATGCTCTGTGTTCTATTTCATCTGATTCTTCCTCACTCTCATCTTTGGCTTGTTCAGACACCTTAGATTTCCTGGACTCTGTGGAAATGTGCGACTTAGCAGAGAGAACACTTTGGGCTCTATCATCTGATGGTTCTTCACCTACAATCTCATCTTCACCTTTTTCAGATACCTTAGATTTCCTGGACTTTGCAGAAGTGTGTGACTTTGCAGACAGAGCACTTGTAGCTCTAGGTTCTGTTTCCTCTTCTGCATTTAATTCAGCAGATTTTTCTGGAATTCCAGACTTCCTGGATCTTGCAGAAATATCAGACTTTGCTGACAGGGCACTTGGTGATCTACTTTCTCTTTTTTCTTCTTCACTGAAATCAGTGCCATTTTCTTGCCCTTCCCCATTTTCATCTCCAGCTTTTTCAGATACCTTTGATTTCCTGGATCTTGTGGAAGTGTGGGACATAACAGAGAGTGAGCTCTGGGCTCTATCTTCTGATGGGTCTTCACCTACATTCTCATCTTCTGGTTGTTCTGACACTTTAGATTTCCTGGACCTTGCAGAAGTGTTTGACTTAGCAGACAGAGCACTTGGGGCTCTAGCTTCTGATGGTTCTTCTCCATTTTCATCTCCAGCCTTTTCAGATACTTTAGATTTCCTGGATCTTATTGAAACATTTGACTTTGCTGAGAGTGCACTCGATGCTCTGTGTTCTATTTCATCTGATTCTTCCTCACTCTCATCTTTGGCTTGTTCAGACACCTTAGATTTCCTGGACTCTGTGGAAATGTGCGACTTAGCAGAGAGAACACTTTGGGCTCTATCATCTGATGGTTCTTCACCTACAGTCTCATCTTCACCTTTTTCAGATACCTTAGATTTCCTGGACTTTGCAGAAGTGTGTGACTTTGCAGACAGAGCACTTGTAGCTCTAGGTTCTGTTTCCTCTTCTGCATTTAATTCAGCAGATTTTTCTGGAATTCCAGACTTCCTGGATCTTGCAGAAATATCAGACTTTGCTGACAGGGCACTTGGTGATCTACTTTCTCTTTTTTCTTCTTCACTGAAATCAGTGCCATTTTCTTGCCCTTCCCCATTTTCATCTCCAGCTTTTTCAGATACCTTTGATTTCCTGGATCTTGTGGAAGTGTGGGACATAACAGAGAGTGAGCTCTGGGCTCTATCTTCTGATGGGTCTTCACCTACATTCTCATCTTCTGGTTGTTCTGACACTTTAGATTTCCTGGACCTTGCAGAAGTGTTTGACTTAGCAGACAGAGCACTTGGGGCTCTAGCTTCTGATGGTTCTTCCCCTACAATCTCATCTTCAGGTTTTTCAGACACAGTAGAATTCCTGGACTTTGTAGAAGTGTGCGACTTTGCAGACAGGGCACTTGGAGCTCTAGGTTCCGTTTCCTTTTCTGGATTTCCGGACTTCCTGGATCTTGTGGAAAAGTTTGACATAACAGAAAGTGAGCTCTGGGCTCTATCTTCTGATGGTTCTTCACCTCCATTCACCTCCTCTTCAGCCTTTTCTGAAATTATGGATTTCCTGGATCTTGCAGAAACATCAGATTTCGCTGACAGGGCACTTGGGGCTCGATCTTCTGATTGTTCTTCACCTACTTTCTCATCGGCTTTTTCAGACACTTTAGATATCCTCGATCTTGTGGAAGTGTGTGACTTGGTAGACAGGGCACTTGGAGCTCTAGGTTCCGTTTCCTCTTCTGCATTTAATTCAGCAGATTTTTCTGGAATTCCAGACTTCCTGGATCTTGCAGAAACATCAGATTTTGCTGACAGGGCACTTGATGATCGATTTTCTATTTGCTCTTCTTGCCCTTCTCCACTCTCATCTTCAGGTTTTTCAGATACTTTCGATTTTCTGGATCTTATTGAAATGTTTGACTTCGCTGAGAGTGCACTTGATGCTCTGTGTTCTATTTCATCTGATTCTTCCTCACTCTCATCTTCAGGTTGTTCAGACACTTTAGATTTCCTGGACCTAGTGGAAGTGTGCGACTTAGCGGACAGGGCGCTTGGGGTTCTACTTCCCGTGTCCGTCTCTTCCTCTTCTGCATTCAATCCAGCGGCTTTTTCTGAAACTCTGGACTTCCAGGATCTTGTGGAAGCATTTGACCTGGCAGAGACTGCACTTGATGCTCTAGGTTCCGTTTCTTCTGCTTTTTCATGGCTGTCATTTGCAGCAGCGTTTTCAGACCTGCATGACTTCCTGGATCTCGCCGAAGTACTTGATCTCGCTGACATGGCACTTGGTGTTCTATCGTCCGTGTTTTCTTCTTGGCTCTTATCCACATTTTTCAATACATTCGACTTTGTAGATCTCACTGAGGCATTTGTCTTCCCTGATAGGGTGCTGTGTGGCCTATCTTCCACGTTCTCTTCTTCTCCATTCTCACCAGATTTACTGGATCTTGCTGGATCCCTCCCTTCTTCTTCGGTTGTTATATCAGCCGGAGACATCGCCTCCTGTCCATGATTATCAAATATGGCCGAACGTGGTCTAATTGCTCTCCCACAAGACTTGCAGCTTGATGTGTCGGAGTTCTTAGACTTGGCAGAAGCATTCGATTTGGCGGATGCAACGCTACACGCCCTGGCTTCTGCTCCTGTTCCATCGTCTTCATGCTTTTCCGTGGCCTGCTGGTCTGCTGTGGCAGCCCGGCGGGACTTTGCGGATCTTGTGGAGTGAGCCGAACAGGCTGACCTTTGGCTGGGTGGTCTCGGGGTTAAACGGCCCACAGGTGGCGCCGACTCGCAGCCCGTCGCAGGACAAACATCCGATGCAGCAATTCTGACACGCTCACCGCCATCTTCAGGGTCGTCGTGATGTGAACGCGAGGACACTCCGGACACGCCGGTCGGGAGGTCGCCGCCATCGTCCGGGTCTTCCTTGAGGTTCTGCAGGACTTGGGAGGACTGGCTTATTGCGGAAACGGGCCGATCACCCTCATTCGAGACCCCCGTGATTTTCACGCCGACCTGGTCTGCTCTGGAGCTCCTCGAGCAGACGGAGCCGGCGCTGGCCGGTCTCGTGTCACCGCCCGCAGACGTCCGGGCCTCGCTCAGGTTCTCCTCCTCCTCCATCGCGGACGCCCGGCTCCTCGACGTGGCCGTCACCGAGCGGACCTCGCTGTGAGAATAGGAGCGGCTGACGGTGCAGTACTCAACCGAGGCGTCCCAGTTCTCAGCCTTCTCCACGGTCCGCTCCGTGTACTCCTCGCTGGATCGGGAGACGGTCCGCGTGCTGTCCGCCGACGACCGCTGGCACACGAGCGTATGGGAGGACGCGCTGGAGCTCGATGTTCTCACGCGTCTTCCGGCGTCCAGGTCCCCCTGCGTCTGGCTCCTCCAAATCTCGTACTCTAGGCAGTGAGCGCAGCAGTACTGACAGTGAGGATCCTCCAGGTGCCGCTGGTAGAGTTTTGTGACGTAAGCGTCCTCGGCCTCGTAAGCCGAAATAGAATCTGCCTCCGAACAGCTTTCAGAATTACTTTGGTGGAGATAATGGGCTCGGTCTCGAAAGGTGCCAGGAGACTTCTTAACCTCCGTGGACCACTGGAGCGTCTCGTCGTTCAGGAGATGGAAACGCACTCTCATCTCCACGGACAGGCTCCCGTTCTTGTTGACTATGACTCGTTTTTCAATGTCATCCCCCGCTATGGTTTCTTTGACATGTTGGAAGGTCCCAGAGTTTCCCAGAGACATGGAGTTCAGTCCGTTGGGGAAGGACCTTTCTGAGGACAGGGAGTACCTTGTCGATCGGGTGGTGGAGTCAGATCTTGGGTGGATGATACTCTTTTTTGTTTCAAGTCCAAAGTTTACTATTATGAGAAATAAAAAGAAAGAAATATTTAGAGGAGACTACACACGGCATCTAATGAACCTGACACTAGTTCATTCAAATACCATTTACATATTGGTCAATGTGCAAATAATATCTTTTTCATTATATTTAACCTTTATTTTACCAGGAGTATTCCCATTGAGATTACAAATCTCTTTCTTCAAGGGAGTCCCAGCCAAAATAGCAGCACATAAAGTTTCACATGCCATATATCAACATTAAAAACAGACAATACAAATTGAGATAAATAATATATCCAACAATATCCAAATATCCAAAATATCAATCAATAAATCAATTTAGTCTGGTTAAAGGCTTAGTCTGATTATTCTGGAATACTACATCCTTAAAATCTATCAGCTTAATTTCTTATTTCTGGAGAAAAATAAAGTGTGCAAATAATAGTTCAGCTACAGCTTGAATGCAGGCAAGCCTAAACTAATCTCCAGCCACTGCCTCTATGCACAGATCCCATATGTGTCACCAGTGGATTGAAATGAAATTCCCAGCATGAAGTGGGCTATATTCATGAATGCGTGATCCACTGAAGAAGAACCCACCATTCTTCATGCCTTCCTGACCCTCAGGGCTGATGATGGAGCGGGATTTTGTCGGGACTCTCGGGAGTCTCTCCTCTGACTTCCTCCTGAAGGTCTCCAGCACGAGGGGGTGAAAGGGCTCCCTCCCCACACACACCAGCACACTGGGGCACTGAGTCAGGGCCTGGACACTGTCAATCTGAAACACACACACAAACACACACACACACACACCGTTAGAGTGCACACACACACACACACACCATTAAGAGTGCACACACACAGACACACAAACACACACACCATTAAGAGTGCACACACACACACACACACACACTGTTAGTGTGCACACACACACACACACACACTGTTAGAGTGCACGCACACACACACACACACACACACCGTTAGAGCGCACACACACACACACACACACACACACACACACACACACACACCGCTAGAGTGCACACACACACACACACACCGTTAGAGTGCACACACACACACTGTTAGAGTGCACACACACACGCATTGTTATTGTGCACACACACACACACTGTTAGAGTGCACACACACACACACACACACACACACACACACACTGATTGGCCAGACAGTCTTCACACCTGACTCCCAGGTAAAAAGAGGGTGGAAAACCAGCAGTTCTTGGCCTTCGAGGACCGTGAGTTGCTGATCCTTGATTTACAGGGTTAAAAGGATGCTGTTGCTGTTCCAGACAAAAGGAAATTATTACAGATTTTGGTGATATTAAATGCAAAGCTTGCCAATACGAGGGGAAGCCCCAACATCTGTAACCTCCATTTTCCCACGCTGTTTTTTAATCCTTTAAACAGCATATCAATGCAAATGTAATTATAATGAGGTGATTTCCTTCAGAAGAAAGAGTTCAACACATTCATGGGTTACAAACACTCTGTCCTGAGTGAACCCTGAATGAAAACTTGAACAGGCCCAACATTGTTGTTATAACAGTTTAACTGTTTTTATCTTGTAGTTATTATAATAGAATACAGGAGATACTTGTCTTAGGGCAAAAACAGCTTCATCTTATACAGCCTTGGCTTGATTACAGTTTTGGTGCTCCATGCAATCATGTTCCAGCCCCATCCAATCATGTTCCAGCTCTGTACAATCCAGTTCCAGCCCCAGCCAATCATGTTCAAGCTCTGTAGAATCATGTTCCAGCCCCATACAATCATGCTCCAGCCCCATCCAGTCATGTTCCAGCTCTATACAACCATATTCCAGCTCCAAGCAGTGGTTCAGTCAGCAACTCTTATGAGCAACTCAGTCTGTTACTAGTGGCCTAGTCTGTTAGCAGCAACTCAGTCTCTTCCCAGGAGCCACTAAGTCTCTTACCAGTCCGTTACGAGTGGCTCAGTCCATAAACCAGTCTCTTACCGGTGGCCCGTCCATTACGCAGAGCTAAATGTCAGGATCATAATGTGTTTTTGGGTGGGGGATTATCTTATGCTCGAGACTCGATAGGGAGGGTAAGAGTTTGAGAGTACGCTCCTCTGGGCTGTTACCCAGAAGGCCACACACGTCTCCGTAGTCTGCTGACTGCAGGGAAAGCGTTGGCCACAGACGAGCAGCATCCGCTGCAGCACGGAGCCGCTGCAATCCATTATGGGAAGAATAATTATCACATGATTTATCTGCCCAGCGGATACCGCACCAGGGCATCATCCATTGATATTTTATATTATCCATCTACAAGGATAAACTCTTGCTGCTTTAGCGGGTACTCATGTAATCAAAATAGTCCATCAATCATATAGAAAATATGTTTTTTTTTTTTCAGTTCTCTGCACATTTACTTTTGCCAGCTTGGCAGAATACTCCCAAGTTTTCTGCATAGGGACTTTTATAGATGGAATAAAGCAATTACAGAACATCCATATTTATAGATCTTTGTTTTAATTGATTAATCATTGCCACTCTCTGTTTGGTATTAGATACATGCAATGCTAGGCCAGTTCCGTTCGTGAGCCCATGCTGCTGTGCGTGTATGTATTGCTACCTACATTATCGTAGTCTATAGCGCAAGACTACCGCCATGCTCTGCAAGCTGGAGTTCTCCGGAAACAGCTACAGGTAGTTAACCGATTTCACTAATTACTTTACCTAATTGGTTCCGGAATGAAGCTCATTGGTGAAATCAGGTGGTGTAGTGCATGGTTGGAGAGTATACCTGCAGACACTGTGGCCCTCGGGACCTGGAGTTGAGTAGCCCATGAACTAGCCATTTAAATATTGTAAGCAGTCAACTATAATAATGAATTGACCTTTTTACAAATTCTTCTGAAACCTGAACCATATTAAATATCCCCTTGCATCCCCTAAAACTCACAAGGCAAATTATCGAACATAATTGGAAAATAAAACTACTGTTTGGGAACTAGAATATAATATTCAAAAATATATTTACATATATTATATAATATAATAACAAAGTTGGAGACAGGCTGTTGCGCTTTTACAGTAGAGGGAACAGCAGATTGGACTCCATTATGATTCCAGCAGGCCTAGAAGCATAAGGTTGTTATTTGGGATTGATATGAGCTACATTTGGCCTCAGGTCTTGTGACTGTACGGTACACACTCTCCCAGAGCACAGGACCTTACCAGTATTCAGTGGCAATTAATTACTACCACGTGTGATGTGTCTCAAAGCCTCTTTTCCGACTGAGAGCAGAAGAGTGTTTTCTTAAAGCTGACCTGCTTCTGTGGTTTTAGAATAGCTCTGTTTGAACAAGATGAATAGATATAGCAGATCTTTTGGCCGGTCATCCTGCACTAAAAATACAGACAGAAGAATACCCTGATCACTTCCTCCCAGAAGGAACACACTATGCAGCCAAAGGCTCCGTGCAGGTAAAAGTTCAGTGTGAGAAAATACGTTAAAAAAAATGATCCTACTTACCCTACTTACTGACAATAATGCTAATCAATACATTTGAATTATCAGTTCAACTGAGAAGCAGCTTAAACTAAATTCCAACATTCGTTTTGGTGAAAGATCACCAGAACAATGTTCTCAAGGGTTATGCACCAAAGAAGCTTTTTCTGATTAATAAGCAATATAAATCCAGTGTTTTGTACAGATATTTAAATAAACGAAAAAGACATCAAGTAACTGTAAGGAGTACATTTCTCATAGCTTTCTGAGAAACAAGAAAACCATTTAATTTACATTTACACTTGTAAATGAACGTTGGGTTCCACATAGCATATTTTGTATATAAATAATAATACACCTTGAATAATGAGTATTTATTCAAACAGATGATAAACTGTTCAAACACACAGGTATACTGTAAACAGCCAAAACAAAATATTTGAGTCTTATATTGAGACTTAAAATCTTTTGCCTTTTTGCTGAATGAATACGAAATACGACAAATATTTGGCAACGAGGTAAGACAGCTCGACTCATTTCAAGATTTGGCAACGGAGCCAGAAAATTTCTCGTGACAAGCAAATCTAATTTCAAGACTGCCAATGGAATAAGAAAACGTCATTCATCAAGCAAACATGAAACAAGTTAAAACAAGCAAACATTTTCTACTCGATTCTTTAATTCTCATTCCAGGACTAAAATGCTTGTTGAGACTGTCATCGTTTGCAGCGCACGACCGCGGTGTGCGATCTCGGGAAAGTTACCGCTCCCAGAGTGAGGAACTTTTTAATTTCCCAGAGAGAGTGCAGCCATCACTCATGCCCGGCATGGAGCTGAACAGGGTCTGTGGTGGTGCGGTCCCCTAAAAGGTCCCAGCGGAGGGGGTCTGGGCTCCATTAGAGTGGTGTTCCTCTGCCGGTACACGCTGGGCTGTGCTAATAGGCCCTCGGACCACCGAGCAGGCTTCTACGCTGGCCCAGGGGGGACTGCCGCCAAACGGCTGAAAAACAGGAAGCTCCTGGACCTTCTCCAGAAGTTTCGCACTCTCCGCCAAATTTCACGTCTTAAAGTGATAAACACCCGCCGACAAAGGGTCGCCGCCGTCCTTTTGGCACGCTATATTTCGCAACTTGGCATTCATTTTTCTGCGCGCTGGTCTTTAGAAGAGGGAAGATCTCTGTCCATTTAATGACTTATTGACTTAGGGTCTTATTTGGTTCAGAGACAAAGTGGTCAAACGACATTTGCGGCTGGAATTAAGAGAGAATAATTCAGTCAAACTGCAATCACTCAGCATACACCGCAGTGGCTACGCTAATCTGTGGGCTAATGTAGAGCAGTTACTGGCACGTTAGCACTGTTAGCCACGGCATAGAGAGTGGGTCTGACTGGGCCTGGACCATCAAGTACACACTGAACTCGATCAAACTGCAGCACACAGTAAATCAATCCTCCATACCCACAATAAGATCCTGGCCCTTCTGACACAACTACATTTAAGGTACTGAATGTTCTTTTCACACCGGTTTGTGGTGCAGCAGCACCGATAGCAGAAGATTCAGTGACAATGGGAGCCCTCGCAAAAACAGTATCAATAGCAGTGTTAGCGGTAGCAGCATTATAAACAGTGGTATCACCATAACTGTAGCAGCATGGGAATGGCAGAGGAAACATTAGCCACAGCAGCATTAGAAAGAGTCATAATAGCAATGGTATCAGCATAGCAGTGGCAGCAGTAGGCCTAGTAGATGGAGCACAAGCAGTATTAGCAGTAATAGTAGCACAATCAGTGGCAATAACATTCTAAATAGCGGTACAGCATACCAGCAGCAGAATAGCAGTATCAGTGTCAGCAGTAGCAGCATTACAAACAGTGGTACAGCCTAGCAGTAGCAGTGTGAACAGTAGCAGCATTAGCCATAGCAGTAGCAGCTTTAGCATTAGCAGCAGTAGTCGTGTTAGCAGTAGCATCATTAGCCATAGCAGTAGCAGTGTTAGCATTAGCAGCAGTAGCATCAGTAGCGGCATTAGCCATAGCAGTAGCAGCGTTAGCATTAGCAGCAGTAGCAACAGTAGCAGCATTAGCAGCAGTAGCTGCATTAGCCATATCAGTAGCCATGTTAGCATTAGCAGCATTAGAAGTAGCAGCAGCATTAGCCATAGCAGTAGCAGCGTTAGCATTAGCAGCAGTAGCAGCATTAGCCACATCAGTAGCCATGTTAGCAGTAGCAGCATTAGCCATCGCAGTAGCAGCGCTAGCTCCCTCAGAATGACTCAGCGGCGCAGCTCAGGCAGCAGGCCCCACCTTGCGGCCGTCCAGGCTGCAGAGTCTGTGGACGTGGCAGTGCAGGAGCTGGGAGGCCTCCTCCAGGAAGAGCCGGAGGCTGCGCAGGGCGTGGAGGTGCAGGAGGACGGTCCGCCGCACGGCCGGCTCGCTGTTCTTCACCAGCACCACGCGCCGGCGCTGCCGGGAGGGCCGCGGGGCCGGGGGCGGGGCCTCGTCCGGCTTCCTGGGGCCGGGGCCAGGCCAGGGGGCGGAGCAGGGCCCGTCGTCCGGGCTCTGGGGGCCGTTGTGCTGGGACGGGTCGCCCAGCATCGCGTCAAAACACCGGAAGCGCTGTCTGTGGGCCGCCGTGTGACCTCCGCGGGGCCGCGGCTCCCCAACGGCCTTGTGGGAGGGGGCGGGGCAAGGGGACGGCCCTCGGCTCATGATTGGCTGGATGCCGTGGTCTGGAGACGTAGGAGCAGTCGGTCTCAACCCCTCCGGCTGTGCACTGGAGTCACAACCAAGCACATACAGTGTTAATACAGTCTCCCATCCACCGACTGATCAACTAATGATAATACACTTTAATGTATCAATGTGTTTAATAATAATGAAAAATAATATTATTAATAATAATAATAATAATAATAGCTATTTGTTGTTTAACTGATGCTTTTATCCAAAGAGACTTACAGTTGGTTTGACTAGGCAGGGGATAATCCCCCCTGGAGCAATGTGGGGTTAAGGGCCTTGCTCAAGGGCCCAACAGCTGCACTGATCTTATGGTGGCTACACCAGGGCTTGAACCACCAACCTTCCGGGTAAAACTCAAGTATCTTAGCAACTAGGCCACAGCCTGCCCCCAGCCTGCCGTTCTGTTATACTTCATTGCTTGCCTGTCATAGTTCATTACATTACATTACAAATACAAAGTAAGTGCTGTATACACAATTCAGTTACTCAAATTACAGCAGGAAAATGCTGAAATGTAATCCCTCAAGGTTTCCATTTACCAACAACATTTGTTGTTTTCCAACGTTCATGTAGGTATTATGTATGTGTTGTGACGGAAAGAAATAAGTTATGTGAACATTCCAACAGGCAAGAAAAAGAATCATAACCAATCACAAGATGAGCAGTGACCGATAATAAACTATGAAACGCAGTCTGCACGCTAAGACCGGTCTCAGAGCTTACGGGTGACATGTACGCGCAGGAGCGATTGTCCCATCCATTCCCAACGTTCCCAGAGCAGCGCCCATTTATTACAGAGATGGAACGAGCAGGAAAATCCGCTAGCCTGAAATGCTAACAGGTTAGGCGCAATTCTGGGGGAAAAGAAATTCTGCCGTTTCTGCAGAAAAACTAACGGGAGCGCATGCGGCCCGACTCCTGTAGAGAGGCTCCTGTCTCCCGTGGTTACAGTGCACGGTAAGCATTTAAAATAACTGCCGCTTTCATAACTTTCCCACACGGTTTCGTCGGCTACGCCGAAGACGAAACCCCACTGCTGTTTGGTCTCCACACCTTGTTTACTGCACTAGGAGTCCAAATCATATACTGTACACTCAGGAATAAAGGTACGGGAAGTGCCTAAAAAGGTACAAATGCTTGTCGCTGGGGCCGGAAACCCTATAGGTCAGGGGTCTCCAACCCTGGTCCTGGAGAGCTACTGGGTCTGCTGGTTTTTGTTTTCACTTTAAAATCAGCACCTGTTGAGACCCAAGTAACCAGGTGAGGTGAGTTAATTAATCAATTAGAGCAGTTGATTACAGTGAATTGCTGGGTAACAAGGAAAACAACCAGACCCTGTAGCTCTCCAGGACCAGGGTTGGAGACCACTGCTATAGGTAAATAAAATTGTACCCCTAACCAGCGATATCTAATTCATTTGTAAATAATGTTGCATGGAAAACATACTAATTTGTACCCAAAAAGAACATTACTGTACTTGAAGTGAAGGGTACACTAGGAAATTTGATCCTCGAAGAACAAAAATGTACCTCCTCCAGTATAATTTTAAGGTCTCGACTTCTTGGGAATTAATAATGTGTTGTTATTATTACCTGGTTCATTGAAGCGTTCTTAAATATGAATATTACAGTCGGCCATTATTACTGGATCTTTTTAACTGTCACATTTAAACTTCTTGACATGCAAGTTATATGGGTAATTTATTGAAAACAAAACCGATTTTGATTTTGTGATTTACACGACACCTCCTTTCACATAAAACCTCTGACAATCGTAAGTGATCTTCTGTTGAGAGTTTGGAGTGATAACGCTGTGAAAGACACACGGCTGCTTTCATAACAGGGCAGCGGCTATTTATACAGCGAAACCTTACACAACATTAAAATCCAACTGCGATTCATGCTGCTGCTCTCCTGTAGAGTCATCCGATTGGATTAAACTACCTGCCGACACTGCCCTTTACCTGGGTTGGACATGCACTCTGATGTTTTCTAGGCTAATGCAATTAGGCGGCTCTCGGCCAAATCACATTGTGTGATTACAGGGCCGAGGCGGACACTGTGGGAAGTGCACCGGCTCGCAGGTGCAGGGAAAGCGCTACATTCAGCTGGAAAAGCACATTCCTTCCCAGCATGCATCTCTGGCAACAGACCCATATCTACAGCAGCAGGGACAGTACCTCACAACATCATGCAGCATTTTCTTATACCTACAGATTTATCTGAACTTGTGATGAATAAATGTTTAGTTTTGTTCTCAGTACGCACAAATGCAAGGCCCGTTGATGATGTTAAGATTTAAAGTGTGGGCACAGCCCGGCATCACTGCCCTCAAACGGAACGCCATAGCTGCAGAATATCTTAAGAGCAATTGTGCACAGGAGGCACTGTTAATTATTGTCCGAGATGTGGTCGTGATTTGATGATTTGATGAAAAGATGATGAAAACGTGATGGTGGCATTGAGAGAATGGGCTTAGTCATCTCCACTCCTTTCTCCTTGCTCCTGAAATCGATCGAGGTCCGCCATCGTTAAGGACATTCCAACCCGTTAAATGCTCCTTCTAGGAGCTAGGGCCAGAAGTTAGGAACTCCCAATCTTTCCTTTGAACAAGAAAACATCAACGCATCCTTCGTGAAAGTCTTTGTTCGGAAAGCCTGACGTACAAATCATCCACCTGTGGGTCCACCTCCGCCGCACACCTGCAACGTCTGTAACTGACGCTGCTTCGAACCGACGTTTGAAGGAGCCAGGACATTGCATTTGCCCAAATCACATTTTGCTGACTTCCCCCATCTTAATGTCCTTTTCTTGACACTGGTCTTAGCCTCCCCTGATGGGTGGAGCGAGGAGCAGATAAAGAGCAAGAAGAAGAAGAAAAGGAGAAAAATAAGTGATTGGAGTGAGCCCACCGCGGGTCAGTCCCCGTGCTCATCCATGTTTGCGTGCAGTCCTGGGATTTAGGTCCCGACTGTCGCGATGACCCCAGGTGAGGAGGATAACACCAGGAACACCACCTGATGGGGTCATATGAAGTTTACGGGTCGTCTACGGGTCAGTGTCTGTAACGGGTGAACGCTTCCAAGCTAATGACTACAAGAGAGTTTAACATGAATGAGCTTTAACTGAAGCTCACTACACTCTCAGACATGAAGTGACAGTGGAGGAGTTCTTCAAGGATCAAATTTCCAAAATGTTCTCTACCCTGAAAGGACAGTAATGTTCTCTTTGAGAACAAATGAATACATTTTCTAAGCAAAAACAAAAAGGTACAAAATAATTATATATTGCTGGCCAGGTGTACAATTGTATGTACCTATAGAGTATTGAGTACCACCCTAGTGCACTTTTCGTACCTTTATTTCTGAGTGTAGGTAGAGCCATTTTGACAACATTGCATTAATACACATCAGTGCTGCGATAGGGTCATTAGATTGATTATCAACACCGCACATACAGCTTGACTGTGAAAACATGAAATTGTTCCTACAATTTCTTCTTAATTTATCACCTTTGTGATCATAACTGCTGCTCAATGGCAGAACTGTCTTCTCATCTCATAAAACAGTCCTGATAGGTCAGTGACAGAAAGGCCATAATAGTGCAAAGGCTCATGGGAAATGCCATCGGGCTGAATCACTGTTGTGCAGCTGCCATCACACGGTCACATGATCCGGGTCACATGATCCGGGTCACGTGATCGAGGACAGGATCAGCTGCACTGCTGCCCAGTGTGTGCACGGACACACCACAGAAGAAGAGCAGGAGGGAGATGAAGACCGCAGGATTCAGGGACAGGCGTTTGTGTTTTTAAGAGACCCTCCTATCTCAGCCACACGTGACTGGTCACTTCCTGTCTGAGGGACACCTGAGCGAAAAACCCACTTCCTGGAGACCAGCCAAATTTCACAGAGCCCAAAGCTTCCTGTCCCACTAGAGTTCCTGTTTCCAGCTCCACTTCTCGGAAGAGTCACAACCGCAAGTAATATAACACTCAAACCTGCACATGCATTCTCCCTCTCACACACACTTACACACCTAGGAGCACATACTCACATACACACACACACACACATGCACAGACAAACATATACGTACACACACTAGTGCGTGTGCATATGCATGTGTGTCTGTATATGTACATACAAACATAAACACAGGTATGCAGACTCACATGCATGCACTCACATACATGCATATGCACACGCACACGCGGTTCTGCATGACATAAATAAGCACTATTACCAACGCACTGGTCAGAATATTCACCCTGATCATCATCACCTCCATCATCCACAATGATATACAAACATACAGTCTGCAGTGTGACAGGTGACCAGCCGAAGCCAGCATGCACTTTTTAAGAGAGGTTTTTTAAGAGACGGCTCTAAAGGGGACTATGGGACACTTGATCTCTGCTGTGGGCGAGTCACTGCGGTCATCCCTCCCCGTGCAGGAGAGGGGCTAAGCTGCTAACTGAACATTAGCCGTACTTTGTTGCATAAGATGAGTCGGTTTCCCTGCAAGAGAGTTACCACTCAAATCCTCGGATGACAACCTCCGATCTTGTGAGAGGGCTTGAGACATTTATATTCCGGCTGTTTCTATTCTGGCACGGTTTTAGCAACTTTTAGAGTTTGGGACACTCTCCAGGATAAGTAAACAAAGCAGTTCCTGGACTTCGATAATTCAAATTGAAGGTGGTGTTGGATCCCCAAAGAGCCGCTATAGTCCTTAGTCATAGATTATTCATTCATATGAAGCGCATACACCCATCATCATACTGAGATTATGACGAGGCCTGAGAACGTACTATAATTCAATTTAACCGTTTATTTAACCAGGAATACCCCACAGAGATTGGAGTCTCTCTCGCATGGGGGAACTGACATAAAGCACAAGCTTACCCAACAAGACAGCTGACAATCAAGTCACAAACAAATCAGGAATGAGACGGTAGGGTAACACTAAAGAACAGAGATTAAAAGCAGGAGCATACTTCAGTCAGTGTCATGAATTTCATGACATTTAAAATCAGCATAGATAAATATGAATGGATGACAAACTCAATAGTGTTCCAGTTCTATGTCCACAGTTTCATCCAGATACTCAGTCCAGCCTAAACCTACAGTTTTAAAAGAACTGCAGAAAGTGTAAAATAAGCACTTCTTCACTTCACTTGCAAGCCGTACAGGCATGAATTCCCCTGCAGTCGACGGTTTGGTCCCCAGCCTCTACACTGTCGGTGCTCTGAGCCCGTCTCTATCCCTAACCCTCTCCCCTCTCCTTCTGTATACATGTGAAAAATCAAAGGGGGTAAAAAAACACAAACAATCTTCAGTGATTCTACACCCAAGCAGGCGTCAGCATCAGCATTAAGGACGCTGGAGCACTCTCACTCACCGTGTGGAGGAGCATGATCCAGGCTGACGGCGGCGTCCATGGGGGCCGGGCGGAGCGGTGATTTAATAACGGAGCGACGCGCGAGCGGAGGAGAGGAGCGGGGGAGAGGAGCGGAGGAGTGTGTGCTGCAGAGAAAGCCCCAGGGGAACAGTACACACACGAGACCCCCCCCGCCCCCTCCTCCTCCTGGGACCCGGGCTAATCAGGGCCTTTAGGGGCTAAGGATAGATGCCAAAGCCGCTCTAATCACCGCAGTGCATTCTGGGATCCCACAGCTTTCACTTCCCGAGCCGCACGAGTCCGGCGTTGCGTAAAAAGGGAGACAAACACAGAACCTCCTGTGGAGAGAGGGCACACTCAGAGAGCACGGGAGACAAACACAGAACCTCCTGTGGAGAGGGCACACTCAGAGAGCACGGGAGACAAACACAGAACCTCCTGTGGAGAGAGGGCACACTCAGAGAGCACGGGAGACAAACACAGAACCTCCTGTGGAGAGGGGGCGCACTCAGAGAGCACCTTATGTGAGGTGAAAACTGAGAAAGTCAAACCGTCTAAACTCAGTGCCAATATTTCCGTCTTATTTAGCAAAGAAGTAAAACAAATAAGACTTTAAGTCACAATGTATGATGCAGTGTATGTACCCACATACAGCAGTGTGAAAACTTACAGGTGTGCAACCAGAGCAGAGAGTAAATACGTGAGGGATAGCGAGAGAGAAAGTGCAGGGGAGGGAGAGAGATGGACAGGATAGGATGGACAGAAATGGCATTTGGTTTCCCACAGATCAAAGAGCCACAGTGCCATCTTCAAAGCCACATCTCTGGCTTCAGCAGTTGAAACGGACTTCAGAATAACACAGGTGCACACGCATCAGTCCAGCCCAGCCTGCCTGACCCCCGCACACACACACACACACACACACACCCTGCCTGACCCCCACACCCCACACACACACACACACACCCTGCCTGACCCCTACACACACACACACACCCTGCCTGACCCCCGCACCCCACACACCCTGCCTGACCCCCACACACACACCCTGCCTGACCCCCACACACACACACCCTGCCTCACCCCCACACACACACACCCTGCCTGACCCCCGCACCCCACACACACACACACCCTGCCTGACCCCCACACACACACACACCCTGCCTGACCCCCGCACCCCACACACACACACACACCCTGCCTGACCCCCGCACCCCACACACACACACACCCTGCCTGACCCCCGCACCCCACACACACACACACCCTGCCTGACCCCCACACCCCACACACACACACACCCTGACTGACCCCCACACACACACACACCCTGCCTGACCCCCACACCCCACACACACACACACCCTGCCTGACCCCCCCCCCCCCCCCACACACACACACACACCCTGCCTGACCCCCACACACACACACACCCTGCCTGACCCCCACACACACACACACCCTGCCTGACCCCCACAGGAAACTAGCTCTGCACACTCAGGAACAGTGACAGTTCAAATTTCCCAAACGTGCCCAGAGAGTAATGTTCTTGTTAGGTAAAAGCCAATACTTTTTTTCCAGCAAAAAATGTACAAATTAATTATATATTGCTGGCTATTGGTAGCATGTTATGTACCTATAGGGTACTGCCCCAGCAACAAGCATTTGTCGATTTTTCTGCACTTTTCATACCTTCATTTCTCAGTGTAAAGGAATTTTTTTTTTTGCGAAATGCTTGAGTCGAGCACACTGCTTGAGTTTTCATGTTGATATTCACATCGTTCATATTCCATTCATTTTTAAATTTATTTACCTATGATGTAACCAGGAAAACCCTAAAGATCTAAATCTCTTGTGCACGGAGGACCGGACATGAAAGGCAAAGTTGCCCAACGAGACGTTCAACATCATTTACAAACAGCAAACGGGGAATGAGACAGAGACGTGATGATAAAATCAGAGCAGCATACTTCAGTCATAGAGTCATGCATTACAAGCCTAAAGTCCACAACGGAAATTAATATTCATTCATATTTATTGCTCGGCCTCAATATTTATAGTTGGACCTCAATGCATTGCCAGTAATGACCTGATGCCAGCTCCCAGGCACCGTTCTGCATCATGAAGCCCAGCGTAGAGTCAGTAGTTGACAGTGGGTCGCTCGACTGAAATCGCAGAGCGGACGCTCTATTGTCGCCTGAACCAGACCATGGTCATTGTCCTTATATAGTGTATAAACACACTCCAGTAACCCAGAGTATAAACCAAACATCCCTGTGACCGGTGATCATGAACACATGCATCTTGTTGGTTTCCTTCACCATCTTTGCCGGGGCAGAATTCCGTGGCTTCCACTGTGACGGACATGTGACCCACAGACATGTGACCCAGCAGGCTTACGGCCGCTGCCCGGTGACGTTGCTGAACACCGGATTACAGAAGATGACTCGTCATGGTAGCATGGGAACCGGGGGGTGGGGGGGGGGGGACACAGGACCGGGGAGAGCGTCCACTTCACTGTAAGGCACTGTGGGGCCCAGAGATTAAATGTTTTCGTTGTCTATAATTAGATTGTCAGAAGTATGTTTTTATTGCACGCAGGTATACTTGTTACTTATCAAATTTACCTGGACAGTTGTATAGCTGCTCTTGTTTGTTTTGTTAACGGAGAGCAATGAAAAACAGACCCCTGTCTGACTGACCCCCCCGGTACCCAGGGCAATGCAATCACCTGCTGCACGTTGCCCTGAGGAGGTGCTGGCCACAGCCAGGCCTGGTGCGGTCCGGTTCCGATCCGAGACGGTGGGGCTCCTGTCTGCAACACAGGAGCTGTCCAGCTGAGCACTCGTTCCCTCCTGCTTTATCACAGCGACACTGCTCTGTGAGGACCTGAAGAAAACTCCGTGGGAACGCTGTCAGAACACTATAGGCTGAGATCACACGCAGAGGCTTTTTGGAATGTTTTTTTCTAAATTCGAAGCCAGTGTTCGACACCTCTGTTGCTTTCAGTCACCAGCGGTGATCGCTACATCAGCGCTAGAATGCTCAGTTAACATTCTACTCACATCTGTGACCTCACTCCTGAAGGCACTGAAGACCCCCCACCCGTCTCTCAGTGCAAATGCAAAAAAACACAGGATAGATTATGTTCTGAAAACAAATACAAATACCTGCATTAAACTGCCACGGTCTGAATCCAGGCCCAGGCCTACAGCGTAACAGAAACAGTGCCAGAACCGCAGGCTAAAATAATCTAGCGCTGCAATAACTAAGAAAAACAGGAGGACTACAGAGGCAGAAGAATAGAAGAAGAAGAGATGGATGGAAGAGAGGGAGGAAGAGGAGGGAGAAGGTGAAGACGGACCTCAGGGCTATGAAGGAGCTGCGCTCAATCGGGGAGGGGGATGGGGGGGGGGGGGATTATAGATATAACAGGTTACTGGCTTTCCATAATCCCCACAAAGCCAGCAATCCCTGGCCCCCGGCTGATATGACCCCCAGTGACCTCGCACGAGACCAACTGTAGGCTTTATGCAGCAATACTCAATACCCAGCTTCTGTTTATACTCAATTACCCATAATGCAAGCTAAATATAAACCAGCATCTTAACATGTCGTTTTCAGCACGTGTTGGCATGGGAGACAATGTCAGTGTTTTTATGTTGGAGTCAGCGTTGCTTTTTGTGAAGCTGGGTTCTCCGCGATGGCATTCCTGAGTCTGGAAGGGGAGAATAATCTGAGTGTGTGTTTGTGTAGGTGTGTGTGTGCTTGTGTTCAGGTGTGTGTGAGTTTGTGTAGTTGTGTGTGTGCTCGTGTTCGGGTGTGTGTGTGTTTGTGTACCTGTGCGTGTTTGTGTAGGTGTGTGTGTGCTTGTGTTCGGGTGTGTGTGAGTTTGTGTAGTTGTGCGTGTGCTCGTGTTCGGGTGTGTGTGTGTGTTTGTGTACCTGTGCGTGTTTGTGTAGTTGTGCGTGTGCTTGTGTTTGGGTGTGTGCGTTTGCGTGTCACCCACATGCGTGTTAGTTGTCTATGATGGGGGGGGGGGGATTGGTGCACTGGAATAATAGAAGCAAGCACATGTTTTGTAGGTACGCCGATTCCATGATAGTTCTGATTTAAAAGAATCTTGTTTTGTTATTTTCAATAATAGTGCACCATTTTTCCCCCTTGCCTGTGAATACACAATACAGGCACAAAGTCCTTGAAATCCAAAGGAGGGAGGCTCAAAAGTTTGAATACCACTGCTGTCAGAACTTCTGTCAGCCTGAACATGGATGTGAAGCAGACGCGTCATCACAGGGCTGCGGTTCCACATAGTGCCAGTAGGGGCACTAAACCCGGGCACCAAATATCACGCGAACAGCGAGCCCTCCACGTGCTATACGGGGATTAAACCCTGGGAAAGTGCTTGGCTGGATTATAATATAATCACAGTGAACGTGCTAACTGCAGATTTTTTGGCAAAATGTTCACAGTCATGGCCTCAGAGCAGAGTGGGGGCGTGTTTCAGAGGGTGTCGGTTGATTCACGAATTAAAAGAATTGCCCATGTCAGAAGTGGGATTCGAACCCACGCCTCCAGAGGAGACTGCGACCTGAACGCAGCGCCTTAGACCGCTCGGCCATCCTGACTCGGCTACAGCAATGAAGCTATGCAAGGACTTTCTGGATTCGATCAATAATACGACCATTATCATCGAAAAGCTCACCACAGATGGATGTGTAATTTGGAGGAGTTAATTCTGTGGTATGTTAAGACTCCTTTAGGCGATTTGCAGGCATATCGTGTGTTGAAGTATGCCTACTATACCAGTCAATCTTGTTCTCCTAAAGTATTTGACTTTAAACAATCAAAATAGATAACCTACACCCAGGGGCATCATGCACCAATTTTTATTTTTTGAAGAGGCACAGAAAAATCTAGAGCACAACCACCTCCCCTCCAAGCCCCCAACACACACACACACCCACCCCAATCAGGGGAAACAAACTTCCTCTGCGCCGTGATAGGCTAAATCTTAAAAACGTTAATCCATGTTTTTCGACGCAACGTCAATGCTAAATTACTCGCAATGTACACACACGATTGTTTTCATCCTAAATAAACGCATCTGTTCGCTAACAATTGATAATGTACATCGGACACTGAAATGCACACCATTAAGAAATGCATCAAGAGTGGGTTCGATGGGACAGATAGTTTGAGACATATACGTTAGCCTCGAAGCAAACTTAGAAAGTAGCACATTTTCGTTTCATACACAAAGACAACACTTTAAAATGCAGGCTAACGAATAATGACTACCATCTCACCTGCAGAGTTCTTTTTTTTTAAAAACCAAACTGCATACAGAGTAGCCTCACCGAACACCAATAAAACTCGATGTGTAGAGTTTGCTGGTTACACTCAAGTTCGTGCTAACTTCATAACACACCAAGTTTACGGACTGTTCATTTGAAATATTGACGAAAAAGTACAATCTCAACGTTTCCAGTTATAATTAAGATGCACATTAGCGGTCGGTATACATAAGCTAATGTGTTTTTGGGTTACTCACTACATTTTTACCACCAAAACCATTACGGTTGTAGCTTTTTCAAAGGAGCTTTTTCATGGGCTGGAGAAAAAGTCTACAGTCGGGAACAAACCAATATGGACGAGGGGGGGCTATACCAGCGAATTCTGCATTGGCTATACCCTACTGAATTCTGCATGGTTTCCGCCGCGTTTTTTGGATAAAATAATTTTTGTATGCTACGACTGCAATCTAAATGTCCGATACAATTCTATTTTAAATGCAAAAAAATAAAAAAAATTTGAGGGGGCACGTGCCTCAGTTTGAAGGGACGATGACCATTTATTTGCATGTGGTTTACTTTTTTTTTGCCGTTTAAGAAATGTTTTTTTTTAGCTATAGCTAGTTTTGCAAAACAGACCATAATTTATTTTTTAAATAAATGTCGCACACAATCTATGCCAAAATGGAGTCCAAAATATTTGTTATTACAAACATGTTCAATACAATTGAATTACAATAACATTTCGAAACAACTTTGAAAAACAGGAAAAACAAGCCATAATTGAACACTGTCTAGTTTGTACAACCTGGGTAATCTTATGGTAGCCATAATTATTTAAAGACACATTTTAAACGTTTTAACATGCAAACATGGCATCGTTATAAATGATGACCACCCTCAACCCTCTGATTCAATGGCAATGTGATTAAAACATGGTTCGATCCCCGGTGTAGACACAATAAGATCCACACAGCCATTGGGCCCTTGAGCAAGGTAGTATGCTAGTATGCGGTTTCGAACCGTAGTGTGTGAGGGGCTGTGTTGTGGGCCCGTTGGGAACCGCGTTTCTGCGTTATATACACCGATATATACTGCGTTATACGCACCGATATATACTGCGTTATACGCACCAATATATACTGCGTTATACGCACCGATATATACTGCGTTATACGCACCGATATATACTGCGTTATACACACCGATATATACTGCGTTATACGCACCGATATATACTGCGTTATACGCACCGATATATACTGCGTTATACGCACCAATATATACTGCGTTATACGCACCGATATATACTGCGTTATACGCACCGATATATACTGCGTTATACGCACCAATATATACTGCGTTATACGCACCGATATATACTGCGTTATACACACCGATATATACTGCGTTATACACACCGATATATACTGCGTTATACACACCGATATATACTGCGTTATACACACCGATATATACTGCGTTATACACACCGATGTCCTCATCTCCTCCCGTGCCTGAGGAGGCACCAGGGACCGTATCGGTGCCAGGGCACAATGAGCTCTCTGATGGCCTCAGATCTGAATCAGAACCTTTCTGGCCTATCCGTCCTGGTACCAGGGCACAATGAGCTCTCCAATGGCCTCAGATCTGAATCAGAACCTTTCTGGCCTATCCGTCCTGGTACCAGGGCACAATGAGCTCTCCAATGGCCTCAGATCTGAATCAGAACCTTTCTGGCATATCCGTCCTGGTACCAGGGCACATTTCATTCTCTGACCGTTTCCGTGATGTGTAACGTAATGTATCGCACAGCAGGAACAGCGGATGGACCTGCTGAAATCAGATCTGGATCGTTTAGATTTCAGTTCTCTATTCATTGCAGGGAGCAAAATAACTCCTCTAAGGTTGGATGGTGGGTCCTGTTGTAAACGTTCTAAGGTTAGATAGAGGATTCTGTTCTGCTAACTGTTGTAAGTTCAGATAAAGGATTATGTTGTGCTAACTGTTCTGGGTTTAGATAATGGGTTCTGTTGTCCTAACTGTTCTAAGTTTAGATAGTGGGTACTGTTGTGCCAACTGTTCTAAGTTTTGACAGTGGGTTCTGTTATCCCAACTGTTCTAAGTTTTGACAGTGGGTTTTGTTGTCCCAAGTGTTCTAAGTTTTGACAGTGGGTTTTGTTGTCCCAAGTGTTCTAAGTTTTGACAGTGAGTTCTGTTGTCCCGACTGTTCTAAGTTTAAACAGTGGGTTCTGTTGTGCTAACAGTTCAAAGTTTCGATTAGCGGGTTCTTTTTCGCCACGTTGTCAAAAGTCCAGGCCGCCTAGCATGTCAGGATGTCCTGCCCACCTGGGAGGGACGTCTCCCTGCCTGACCACTGTGACCGCTGGAGTCTTCACCACACGGGGCTGGCATGATCGCAGCAGGTGGTTTGAAACGCACTGATTCAGAGGTATCTA
Organism: Conger conger; assembly: GCF_963514075.1. Classification (NCBI taxonomy): domain Eukaryota; kingdom Metazoa; phylum Chordata; class Actinopteri; order Anguilliformes; family Congridae; genus Conger; species Conger conger. The sequence goes on along the minus strand of NC_083764.1, from coordinate 3,400,275 downwards.
CACACCACCGGCCACTAGACTAATGGGTCTGTGTGTGAAAGTTTTCACAAAAATCATAATTACTCAGATAGAAAGGTCAAGGGGATGTGGGTTCCCCCCAGAGCACACTGCCCTTTCCTTAAACCCCCCCCCCCCCCCGCCCCCCGCCCTGTCCCACCCCCCCCCGCCGATTCAGCACATACTGCTGCTCACAGTTAATATGAGCAAAGCTCTTTTGTTAATTTGGACTCTTAAATAAGGCCTTGCTCCCTCTGAGAGAACTCCACCCGGCCGAATGGCACGCAGAAGAATGGCCAGCCGGGACGGCGACCTTCTGCGGAATCGCACAACTGCGCAGGTTTTTTTCACCGCCATTGTTATACTCGCCTGCAAAGATTTTTTTTCTCTTCTGCGAGTGACCATCTTCCCGTTCCCCAGAGCTGGGTCGCTATGTTTCTGCCCTGAACAGCACCCTGGGGGCAGAGGGTAATCTCACACTGTAATCTGGCATCTGCCATGTTTTCTAATCAATCAGGGATAAAAAAAAAAAAAAAAAAAAAAAGAGCAGCCTCGTATACCGAAAAGGCAGTTCTGGCTCCCAGCAGATTTGGTGGTGTTGTGGTTGGAGTGATTGTCTTCTCGTGCAGAAGGTCAGGGCTCAAGGCTCGCACCTGTTCCTCTGTTTCGTTCACTTCTAAAATAATTACACAATAACAAATTATATTTTTCAACTCAGCCGGGGGGGTTTGGAAAAAGCCAATCTTAACTCAAATAGGTCTATTGGCGCAACTCTCAGTTTAGATGGTAGAACGGAGTTACCCTCCGTAGTAAAATCAAGGGAAAAAATGGCCATCTGCCCCTCGTGTTGAGGGTAAAAAACCGCATTGAGGCCCAGAGCAGCAGGATGAAGATGGCAGCCATTTTAACCTCACAGTGGAGCTCCAGCTAACAACATGGCCGCCGTTAGCCACTGGGTCTCAGTGTGGAGACGGTGACTGTGAGTGTCCCGTTAACGGCATGGATGAGGTAATGGGCTGAGGGTGTCAGCAGCAGGTTTTAGCCTGTATACCGTTTCCTGTTTCTGTCGGGACAGCCGAGGATGCTGGGAAATCTCTGACTCATTTCCTTCTGTCTCCTGAAGAGATGCAGGGCAGGGAGGAAGTGAGGTCATCGGAGATTCCTTAGACCCCCCCCTGGAGGAAGTGATGTCAGAGATTCCTTAGACCCCCCCCCCTCTCCTCCGCCAGTTGAGGAAACGAGTATCATAAATACATGAACTTAATATGTGCGTGCGTGCATTTGGATATGTGTGTATATGCATGCACGCATGTGTGTGTGTGCCTGTGTGAACATGTATGTGTGCGTGTGTATGCGTGTGCGTTGGTGTGTGTATGAGAGTCTTCGTGTATATTTGTATCTGTGTGAGCATGGGTGTGTGTGTCTGTGTGAGACCATATGTATGTATGTGTGTGTCTTTGTGTGTGAGAACATATGGAATGTGTGTCCGTATGAGACACAAAGCCCACAGATTAGGCCATACGCGCTGTGGTGTAATTGCTTGTAGGACATTGTGGCCAGCGTATCTGCAGGAAAGGAAGCAACTGAGGGAGTGTTGTTTGGGTGAGGGAGGCTCAACGCTGCCAGATGGATGTGTCTGTGTGTGTGTCTGTCTGCGTGTGTGTGTGTGTGTATGTGTGAGTGTGTGTGTGAGTGTCTGTAAGTGTGTGTGTGTGTGTAGTGTTTCTGTGTGTGTGAGTGTGTGAGTGTCTGTAAGTGTGTGTGTGTGTGTGTGTGTCTGCCTGTGTGAGTGTGTGTGTGAGGATGTAGTGTCTGCATGAGTGTATGTGTGAGTGTGTAGTGTCTGTATGAGTGTGTGTGTGTGTGTGTGTGTGTGTCTGTCTGTCTGTAAGTGTTTGTGAGTGTGTCTATGTGTATGTGAGTGTCTGGAGGTGTTTGTTTGTGTGTGTGTATGTATGTGAGTGTCTGGAAGTGTGTGTGTGTGTGTGTGAGAGTGTGTGTGTGTGAGAGTGTGTGTGTATGTGTGTATGTGAGTGTGTGTGTGTGTGTGTGTGAGTGTGTGTGTGAGTGTGTGTGTGTGTGTGTGTGAGTGAGTGTGTGTGTGTGTGTGTGTGTGTGTCTGTGTCTCGCTCCACAGAGAGCAGCACAGACTCTGGGCTCAGACGTGGGCCAGACTCGGCCGTCTGTATCTCAGTGAAACAGGTGTGCCCTCGGACGTCTGCGGCATTCTCTCGCAGGTGGAGGTGGGCTGGGGGGCGTCTCCAGCCCAGACGTGGGCATCCTGCGCCACATGGCAGTGTTCCCTCCCCCAGCCTGGTCCATTCTTCCCCTGCCCCGCCGTACCCCCGGACCCCCCCCTACCGCCCCCCCCCCCCCCCCCGCGCACGCTGCCACTGCCGCCCTGCACAATAGCGGAGCCGGCCCATAATCCTCTCCTGCGCACAGCCGCCTGCGAACACAAGTGGCCAGCCTCGCCTGCCAGGGACACACCGTTAAAAACCTGCTATTATTCTGCGGCAAATTAACTCCTCCTCCCCCCCCCCCCCCAACCTCTCCGCGCTTCTGGAAAGATCCTCTCTCTGTTTTTCTGTTGTTATTAAGGCACCGAGTTATGATTTTGTGCCTCGTGGTTGAGATTTCGCCGGTCCTTTGTCCTAACAGCAAATGCAGTGATGTGAATGCGCTGTAATAATGTGAGAGATGCGTGCTAATCTGAACCTCATCGTGTGAATCTGCCTGAATGCTGCACTCTCAGAAATACAGGTACAAAAAGTGCCTGAAGAGGCACAAATGCTTGTCACTAGGGCAGTACCCTATGGGTGCATAAAATTGTACCCCTAGCCAGCAATATTATATAATTCATTTGTACCTTTTTTGCTTGGAAAATGCAATCATTTGTACCCAAAGAGAACTTTACTGTACTTTCAGGGTACATGTGGGAAATTTGATCCTCGTAGAACAAAAACGTACCTCCACTGTCACTTTCTTTCTGAGCGTGTGAGGGCCTGATGCGTCTCTGAGCACTGGCTCATTTCACAGCAGATGTGAACGTCCTACAACAGCATCTTTTCATTCCCAGGGACGACAGCGACATGCAGAAAATGAGCAAATACTATTTATTATTGACTCTCCTGCCCAATGTCAACATTTACAGACCTGGGATTAAGTCACGGCACGTACTGCTAGTGTCTCCGAGCTGAGTCATAGCATCAGAGTCATTTAGCTGATGTTTTTATCCTAAGTGACTCACAGTTGTTCTGACTCAGCAGGGGTCAGTGTCCCCGGGAGCAGTGTGGGGTTAAGAGCCTCACTCACGGGCCCTACAGCTGCACTGATCTTATTGTGGCTACACTGGGGCTTCAACCACAATAAGCCACTAAGCTGTGACCTGAGTCAGAGCATAACACCATGTTTAGGAGCTTTAGTCAGATGCCTGAACATTTCTGTGACAGGAAACAGGAAACAGGAAACAGGAAGCAGACTACCTGACAGCCTGCGATGGCGAGACAGCGCACAGCGGTTCTGGAGCAGACGCAGAGATCAGCTCTTTTGAGTAATTTCACTACCTGCTCTGATGAACGCACCTGACCTGGTTCCTAACTTAGACTGCTCTTCAAACAGAACCAGGAGCTGACAGAACCTGCTGTGTGTCTCAAACATATCCTGTTTCATAAGAGAGACCGGATCAGAATATTATTTCTGCAAAATAAATTGTAGAAGGAAGAGAGGTCAGTACAGATGAAAAGCTATAAAATAAGATAAGATATACGTTATTGAACCCCAGGGGGGTAATTTGTCCTTTCACACGTCCTAGGTACTTAGGAGCAGAGATCTGGACAGATTGTGTTAGGAGGAATGGCCTTTGATCCCCCTGTGTTATCCTGTCTCTTCAGACAATATGGCACCAGAAACAGAGGTAACTTTGTTTGATTCCACTGAATCATTAGTAAGATCAAATATACTCCACATGTGGGAAAATAACAGTTTGTATAGCTTGTGTGCTTGTACTGTTTATTTTATATGGTAATTTTTGTTGATGAAGGACAGCAGCAATTTGAAGGTGACCGGTTCAGATATTGTCAGGAACAGTTAATTGACATTGAGCTGTGTGCTTACCATGATGCGAATGAATGTACTGTACATTTATTGTACATATGTGAGGAGTAATAATATATAAATAGATTTTGCTGACCTGAGTCAGTAAGAATGGGAGCGTTTGTAGGAGGGCTCAGTCCTGTCCCTAATGCGGGGAAATCTAGGGGCTTTCCCACCTGTGTGTGTGTGGGTGTGAGTGTTTGTTTAACTGTGTGTGTGTGTGCCGCGTGTGTGTGAGAGAGTGTGTATGTGTGTGTGAGTGAATGTGAGAGTGTGATTGTCTGTGTGAGGGTGTGTGTTTGAGTAAGTGTATGTATGTGAGAGTATGCGTGTGAGTATTTAACTGTGTGTAAGTGTGTGTGATTGTTTGTGTTTATGTTTGTGTGCGTGTGTGTGTAAGTGAGTGTGTGTGAGAGTGTGTGATTATGTGTGTGTAAGTGAGTGAGTGTGTATATGTGAGTGAGTATGTGTGTGTGTAAGTGTGTGTTTGTGTAAGAGTGTGTATGTGTGTATGTATGTGTGTTTGTGTAAGCGTGTGTATGTGTGTGTATAAGTGTGTGTGTGTGCATGTGTGTGTTTGTGTTAATGTGTGTATGTATGTGTGTGTGTGTGAGTGTGTGTGTATGTGTGTGTATGTGTGTGTGTGTGTGTATGTGTAAGCGTGTGTATGTGTGTGTAAGTGTGTGTGTGTGTTTGTGTAAGTGTGTGTATGTGTGTGTGTGTGTGTGTGTGTGTGTGAGTGTGAGTGTGTGTGTGAGTGTGTGTGTGTGTGAGTGTGAGTGTGTGAGTGTGTGAGTGTGTGTGTGTGTGTGAGTGTGTGTGTGTGTGTGTGTGAGTGTGTGTGTGTGTGTGAGTGTGTGTGTGTGTGTGTGTGTGAGTGTGTGTGTGTGTGTGTGTGTGTGTGTGTGAGTGTGTGAGTGTGAGTGTGTGTGTGTGTGAGTGTGAGTGTGTGTGTGTGTGAGTGTGTGTGTGTGTGTGTGTGTGTGTATGTGAGTGTGAGTGTGTGTGTGAGTGTGAGTGTGTGTGTGAGTGTGAGTGTATGTGTGTGTGTGTGTGTGAGTGTGTGTGTAAGCGTGTTGAGTAAGGCGCTGTGAGAGTAGAGAGTGCGGGGGAGTAAGATGCTAATCGGCGCGCTGCGTTTCCTCCCGCTAGGCGCAGAGTGCGTCCCCTTCCCTCCCGCTGAAGCAGGACGGCCCGGACCCAAACATCCTGACGGAGGGGCGCTCTTATCAAGCAGGAAACACCTCGCGTCTGGCACATCCTCCACACGGGAGCGCGACTCAACCGTTCCCAAAAAACGCAGCGGCACCGGCCAGACACCAGCCTCTGTCCAAGCCCCACAATTCCTTTTATCAGAAGAAGAATAAAAAGGAAAAATATGGAACGTGTAAAACAGTCAACAGCCTTCTCTTATTTATTTATACCCCCCCCTCTCTCCCCCCCGCCCCCCCCCCCCCTCCCCCCAAGATTCCCGAGTCTGTGCCGGGGAGATAGCGCACCGCCCAGCTCTGCCCGAGACCCAACTTTTGGAGGAGCAAGCGGCCGCACATGTGTTTCCCTCATTCCGCCCACACGCGTGTAAGCGTGTTTCGGAGACCCGCCCGATTAGCGTGTTGATCCGCGGATGAAGAGCACACGCTGTACCTACCTGTGAGTTCAGGAACACGCCTGACCGCCTGCCAATTGCGGTGCTCCTGGGCCAGGACCGATGATCCAGGCCGTTCTGCAGCTTTAGAGCGGAATGTCCCCGCTGGGCACGTGAGGGCTTTTAGGGACTTTAGGGAGTTGTTTTCCTCATATGCTATTTGGGGGGTTAGGACTAGTATTTTTTCTACACTTCTGTTACCCTGTAAAGTGTTTTTGGGACAGTCTGTCCCCACAAGTCAGGATGGGTATCTACTACTGGGCAGCCTATTGCTTAGTGGCTAAGGTGCCTTTAGCCTAGTAGCTACGGTGTTGTAGCCGAGTGGTTAACGTGCCTGTAGCCTAGTGGCTATGGTGCCTGTAGCCTAGTGGCTATGGTGCTGTAGTCTAGTGGCTAAGGCGCTTGTATCCTTGTGGCTATGGTGCCTGTAGCCTAGTGGCTATGGTGCTGTAGTCTAGTGGCTATGGTGCTGTAGCCTAGTGGCTATGGTGCTGTAGCCTAGTGGCTATGGTGCTGTAGTCTAGTGGCTATGGTGCTGTAGCCTAGTGGCTATGGTGCCTGTAGCCTAGTGGCTATGGTGCTGTAGCCTAGTGGCTATGGTGCTGTAGTCTAGTGGCTATGGTGCTGTAGCCTAGTGCCTATGGTGCTGTAGCCTAGTGGCTATGGTGCTGTAGTCTAGTGGCTATGGTGCTGTAGTCTAGTGGCTATGGTGCCTGTAGCCTAGTGGCTATGGTGCTGTAGCCTAGTGGCTATGGTGCTGTAGTCTAGTGGCTATGGTGCTGTAGCCTAGTGGCTATGGTGCTGTAGCCTAGTGGCTATGGTGCCTGTAGCCTAGTGGCTAAGCTGCTTGGCTGCTTGGCTCAAGCCCCAGTGTCGACACAATAATAACGTGCATCAGGGCGGGATGGTTTCTCCTGTGCACCTGAGGGACGGTTCCTGGTGTTGGGGGGGGGGGGGGGGGATGGGCTCGTGTTCGGCACGCACACACCCCTGCATCACCCCTACAGCTGAGACCTGCTTATGAACACCAGCAGCTGTAATAACACAGTTATAACAGCTGTGGGTCACAGTGTGGTTATAAGACAGTGGCAGCTTTGGGGCTGGAAATCAATTAAATAGATTAAAAGTCAACAGATTATTGACCCGGTCGATTGAAATGTGCGCAATTGTGTCCAGGGCTCACCTGGACAAAGTGGTTTTATTTCTTGTTTTGCCAAATTAAGGAGAACTGGCGACACCGGATGGTAGTGAGTGCTTTCTGATTTCATGCTGACATCCAGTGGGGCGGCCTGTAGCGTAGTGGTTAAGGTACATGACTGGGAGCCCCAACGTCGGTGGTTCGAATCCCGGTCGAGCCACAATAAAAACGATCCGCACAGCCGTTGGGCCCTTGAGCAAGGCCCTTAACCCCACATTGCTCCCCGGGCGCTGCACTGTGGCTGCCCACTGCTCCTAATGACTAGGATGGGTCACATACAGAGGCCAAATGACCCCACGGGTTCAATAAAAAGGTATTAAAATCCCCATTTCACTCTTCACAAAGAGTAGGGAGTGTCCACGCTAAATGCCCAACCCTGGCTCTCTCAACCTGCCACCTAATCATCCCCTGATTTAATTTGCTCAATAAAATTCCCTCCCTCTCCACCTCAGCTGGTGTGTGGTGAGCGTTCTGGTGCAAAATGGCTGCCGTTGCGTCACCCAGGTGGGTGCAGCACATCGGTGGTGGTTGAGGTGAGTTTCCCCCTCATCACTGTAAAGTGCTTTGAGTCACCTGCTGGTGAGAACAGCATGATATAAATGCAAGGAATTATTATTGTTATCATGATTATTCATCCTATTGTTAATGAAGGAAAAGGGATGTTTTCTACCTTTCCGCTCCCGAGCTGCCGCTGTTATAATGTAATAACCCTCATCTTAACCCGCTGAACCTCCTGGGTAAACGCGGTCTCTGCAGACGCTGTGCTTTCGGTGAGCGCTGCGATCGGTCACGTTTCAGAAAGACAGAGTGCACATCGCCCCTGTTCCTCCCCTGGCCCGTGCCCGTGCCTCCGTACACCCTGGGGCTCCCGTTCCGTCACCCCGCCTCTCTCGGCCTGCCCCTCTCAGCCTGCCCCTCTCAGCCTGCCCCTCTCAGCCTGCTCAGATACCCTCCGTTATCTGGGCTTCCTGCACCTCTGGCCAGTTTTCTGCTTTAGCTGCAGCCTGTTCAAAACATATGAAACGCTGTAATAGATTTCATACTACATTTCTGCTATTTTCATTCTCCCTGTACCTTAAATCTCGCGGGCCAGCGGAGGATGGGCTCCCCCTCTATAGCCGGGTTCCTCCTGAGGTTTCTCTCACTGGGGAGTTTTTAGCTCTTGCGCTGTTTGGAGGTTCAGGCCTGGTATTCGCCCATATTGCCCATATTCGCTGTAAATCATCGGTGACAGTTCAAAAATTTTTTTTTACTGAATTTAGAAAATATTATTTTTATTTTTATTTTTATTTATTATCTTCTTCATTTTCTTCTCTTCTTCCTCCTTAAGGTTCAAATATAAAGGGCTGTTCCAATTTCAATTTATCTGGATTAAAGGTTTCACAACTGGTCTGTATAAGTGTGTGTGTGTGTGTCTGTGTGTGTGAGTGAGTGTGTGCGTGTGTGCGAGTGTGTGTGTATATGTGCATGGGTGTGTCTGTGTGTGTGTGAACGTGCATGTGTGTGAGTGTGTGTGTATATGTGCGTGTCTGTGTCTGTGTGTGAGTGAACGTGCATGTGTCTGTGTGCCCGTGTGCGTGTGTCTGCATGTGTCCACTCCATAAATGTATTTACTAATCTTTGGTCCAGTAAAACGTAACTGAAGCTGAAGAACAGTAGCTGAGTTTATATTATGAATAATATGTTTTATTTAATACCTTTATTTCCACAGATGATTTTGACCCAACAGGGTCAGACAGAAAGGAGCTCCCCTATCATACATCGCCTTCTCCGGTCTGCACAAAGTCCACCTGCCGCGCCGCGTTATTTACCACAGAGCTGCAGGTGGCTGTAGCTTATTGCATAACATTTACAAAGTGACATCATCTTACACTGCGATCACCCGCAGACCTGACGTCTGCCACCATTTCTCCACTGCTACACCCACCAGGGTTCAATTATCTCTATAGTTATTTAAATTAGCTTCACAAACCTAAATCAGCATACAAGTAATTATCATTATTATTTTTCTCATCGATACTAATGTGAGTAAGTTACATATTAAGAGTGAAAAGAAAATATATATATATATAATAAGGAATTTTCTTCATGACACATGGCTGGGTGTCCGACGGACCCCCTGTATGCCAGCCACTGAGGTAAGACTCCCGTTTTAGTCACAAAATAAAGGAACGTACACACACATATTTAAACAGAAAGAAACAATCGCTATAATACGCAACATTAGCATATAAATAGTATATCTGTACATGCCAAATGGAACAGTTTACAAAACATAATGAGAACCGCAGCGAGTCCACTGGTGCGTTGTTTTGTTTTCATTTTCTACGGAGACGAGAGACAGAAGCGGAAAAAATAAGGAAAAAATAAAAACTTCAGTGTTTATCTGTTCATCCCTGAGCTGTCCAATAACCCAAATTGTCCTTCTCTCTCTCTCTCGCTCTCTCTCGCTCTCGTTTCCGTCTCGAACCTCCCTGGTATGGGCAGCAGTCTCCATTGCTGATATTTTCGCGAGTTTGTTCTGCTCCCCGCCATGAGCCAGTCGCAGGAGGGACAGAGATGGGGTGTGGGGTGGGGACTTGCAGGGGAGGTCCAGGGGGGAGGTCCAGGGGGCGTTCGGGCGTTTAGGAGATGCCGTAGTTGTTGTAGTATGCGGCCGTGGCGTCCGCCAGCACGGAGATGAGGCTGGTCTCGGAGGCGGCGCTGCTGATGGGACAGGTGACGGGGCTCACCTGGATGTGCCCTGTCACCGCCACGCCCGCGCCCTGGTCCAGGTGAGCGCTGGAGTTCAGGTACTGGTCGAACTCGTCCCGGTCCACCTCCCCGAGCAGCTCCACCTGGCTCAGCTGGTCCAGCGTCTCCAGGTTACCGTGGCTGCCGTGGTTACCGTGGCTGCCGAGGTTTCCGTGGTTACCGTGGTTACCGTGGTTACCGTGGCCGCCGTGGCCGCCGTGGTTGCCGTGGTTTCCGTGTTCGGGCGGGGGGGACAGCTGCCCCAGGTGGGGGGGTAAGCTGTGGGGGAAGGAGGGGTAGTAGGAGGGTGGGGGCATCACCATGTGCGCCGGGCCGGGACAGTGCAGGGAATTCTGGGAGAAGTCGGGGTGGTAGTGAGGCGGGCCGCCCATCATATGGGGCTTGGGGCAGGAGGTGGAGGAGGTGGTGGAGGAGGAGGAGGAGGAGGGCGAGGAGGAAGAGTAGTAGGAGGAGGAGGAGGAGGAGGAGGGCTCGTCCAGCGGGGACATCTCGGGGGGCGTGGGCAGGCCGTAGGGGTACGAGTCGAAGCGGCCCGCCGGCTCACGGAACGAGCGGATGGCGGGCAGGGCGGGGCCCTCGTCCTCGGGCCCCAGGCCGGGCAGGGCGTTCTGGTCGGGCCCCAGGGGCCCCAGCAGGAAGCCGGGCTCCAGGCGCTTGCACACGCGCTTCAGCTGCTTCTTGCGGCGCGGCCGGTACTTGTAGTTGGGGTGGTCCTGCATGTGCTGCACCCTCAGCCGCTCCGCCTCCTCCACGTACGGACGCTTCTGCCCCGGAGACAGCGCCTTCCACGACTTCCCTGCACAGAGACAGCACGGCCAATCAGCACACAGAGCACAGACAACACGGCCAATCAGCACAGAGCACACACAGACAGCACGGCCAATCAGCACACAGCACAGACAACACGGCCAATCAGCACACAGCACACAGACAACACGGCCAATCAGCACAGAGCACAGAGACAACATGGCCAATCAGCACAGAGCACAGACAACATGGCCAATCAGCACACTGCACAAAGACAACACAACAAATCAGCACAGAGACAACAGCCAATCAACACATCGCACTGAACAGTCAATAGCCAATCAACACTTCGCACTGCATGGTCAACAGTCAATCGGCACAGAGCACTGCACAGTCAAGAGCCAATCAGCATCTTGTACTGTACAGTGAATAGCCAATCAACATCTTGCATTGCAGAGTCAACAGGTCAACAGCCAATCAACACCTTGCACTGAACAGAGTTAAAAGCCAATCAATACCGTGCACTGTACATTCAATAGCCAAGCAACATCTTGCACTGCACAGTCAACAGGTCAACAGCCAATCAACCTCCCACTGCACAGTCAAGAGCCTATCAACACCTTGCACTGCACAATCAAGAGCCAATAAACAACTTTCACTGCACAATCAAGAGCCAATCAACACCTTGCATTGCACAGCCAACAGCTAATCAACACCTCACACTGCCACACTTCGCTGACTACACCTAACCCAAACCAGAACCAGAACCAGAACCCTAACCGACGTCCAGCTCGGTGAAGGAACCCTGCAAATGAACTTATTTAACTTTGGTCCAGTAATACCTGCATTGGACCTGAAAAACAATAATTGCCTTTGTATGTATGAATAGTGCACCTTTCACTTGGATCTCACAGAAAAATGGTTGGGAATGTACACTATGACATCGTTTATTCAGCACGCTAAGCAACAAATGTACAACATTCCCCTCTTCTGAACTCATAAGAGTTGGATCAGTGAGTGTTGGGAGGTGTTGGGATTGAAGTGAATTCGGTCTCTAAAATACGTTTTGTTGATCATGTGAGGACTGATGGGGACTGTTCCTGTCAGGATGTTCTTCTGCGGTTCAGCAGGAGCAGCAGCTTCCTGCCGCATACCGGACATCTTTACACTCTCCCGGCCGAGACCTCCTTACACCAAGCCCAGGAAACAAGATGGAGGCATTTTCCTTTTTAAAATAAACTAGGCTCTAAAAGAAATGATTCCACTAGGAACCCTGTGATTCCGTAGAAGAGTTAATCCACAAGAGTTAACTATCTCATGTGTATCTCGTTAAAGGATTCTTTGTTGGGCAAAATGGTTCTTTGTATGGGAGCTTTCATATTTCACACCTATGATAGAGTGCTCCATAAATAATTAAAAAGGGTTCCCCCATGAATCAAGCCATAGAACCCGTTCAGAACCCGTCTTTTCTAAGAGTGTAAGACAGGTGGAGGTATTATAAATGTGTTTCACCAATGCAGAATACATTCTGGTGTATCCAATCCTATCCAGGCACACTAATCTAGAACAACACAAAATACAAAGGTCAGGAATCTGACCCTCAGATCAGACAAGTCAATCAACGCTCTTCTCCTAATAAAAATTATATTTCCCATAAGACATAGATCTGTCAGAAAATATATGGATTTACATCCACTGCACTAAAAAGTGATACACCTTAAATATATTAAATAAATATATTCTATTAAAGAAATGAACTCACATGCACTCCGATTGGACTCATGTGTACGGAGTTTAATTAACTCTGGACATTTTACTGTGTAGTTCACATGTTATTTGTTTTTGACAGAAAGCAGATTGTATTTGACAATAAATTCTAAATTCATATCAGGGAGGGGGTAAAATATAATTTCCATTAAATATCCCCAAGACCAGCTTTTAACTGGTGGGAATAATTACATTATTTGTCTCGTGTGTCTTAAATGTTATATGATTCGATAAGATATCACTGATATCCCTGACCGAGGTGCTAGTTTCTCATTTTTCAAAGAATCATTTTTGAGACGTGGACTTACGCAATGTACGAGTAATCGGACAGTTTCATTACTGCGTATGGACTTTCACTGCTGCGTGTTGCGCGGTTTCCTTCATTTACAACACGCAATACACGCAATTTAATTACAACCTTCTCGGTGTCGGAATAAGACGAGAATTTCTGACGGTCTGTCGGTTCATGAAATCAGTACAAACTGGCTGAAAGTTCAAGCTGAAATATTCATCGAATGGAGTAAAACTAAGACATTAACCATATGTTGTGTAGACAAAATAAAAACATATGAGCAAGCTATTGCAATTGCCTTCCCTTGACTGGGACTCGAATTTTCTCGACTTAATCAGTAGTTTTTTAATCGTTTGAGCCAAAGGCGGTTCTGTCAGTTGACTAGTGAACGGTTTGTGATTCAAACTAAATAAAGTCGCGAGAGCATCAGCAGCACACCGCTACATTTAAAACTAGAAAGTCAAGCTTGAATATCGGTGACAACGCTATTTATGCGGGTTAATATTACAATATTAATATATGTAATATTAATATTGTAATTGCTGCTTAAATCAGCAACTGTGGGTGACGCGTGATATAATAAGTAGCTATAATACATAATATCAGGATGTGTCAGAATCGTTTCACGGGTCACTGGAGGCTACACGCTGAAATTAAGGTTTAAACTTTTTAAGCTCATCACACGTTTGAACAGAAAACAATTTGTAATGCTACACTATAGTCTGCTAGGTTTTTATTATTATTAGGCTCACCTTTTACTGGTTTAATGTACAATTTGAAGGATCTTTATTTCAATACTGTAAATGAAGTTGAAATTTCTGTTGCACAACTGAAAAAAAAGCCTACCTCGCAGTGGACAGCGCGAATTAAATCTGCAGTGAGGATGCGCAGACAGTACAATCGGAGGAAAATAATAAAAAAAATATTAGGATAATAATCGCACTATTATACTACACCTAAAACTGTCAAATGTATGTATAGTTTCAACATGCTGGAAAGTTTTACAAACACAAAACCATTCACTAGAATAATACCGATACAGAAAATACTACTATTACTATGACTACTACTACTACTACTACTACTACTACTACTACTACTACTACTACTAATAATAATAATAATAATAATAATAATAATAATAATAATCATCGTATTATTATCATTATTAATATGAATACGATTTATGTTACTGTCACTGTTGATACAAGCCACAACCAGTTGTTAATATAATAGGCTAATAATAATAATAATAATAATAATAATAATAATAATAATAATAATAATAAAATATTCGTTTGAAATTGTGGTTTTCAGCTCACCTAACATTTTGCTCAATTCCGCGTTATGAAGGTCCGGATTCTGTACCGCAAGCCGTTTGCGCTCATCCTTCGCCCAGACCATGAAGGCGTTCATGGGTCTTCTAATGCGAGGTTCCGTGCTCTTTTCCCCGGAGGGTCTGTGCGCGGTGTGTCCGTCCGTCAGGTCCCCTTCTCCCGTGGAGGACTCGAAGCTCTCCGGCCAAGAGGAGTAAGCGCTAATCAAAGTAGCCATCTGCACGCCTGCGGTCGGCGAAATAAACTTCAGCTGTGATTCGTGCGTCCCCTCTTCCGGTAGACTAATTGTGTCTTCTTTCCAGGTAATTGGTTTCATTTACCGCAGAAAATGGTCTTTGTCTGTGTGTCTTTTTTTCTCACTGAAAGGCTAATTATAATCCAGTTTTCATCGAGGACTATGGGAAAAAAACAATCTGCGTAAACCTGCGCTTGCTCTGGTTCATGCAGACTAACCTTCGCCGAACGCTCAGGACTGTATGCTGTGCAGATAGTGAGAAGTGCTGGGCTGAACTGCTCCTCACGCGCTGTGATTCAGCCCTTCCGTGTGTTTGTGGCTCTTATAGTTCAGGAGCAGGTTTTAAACTCCCGGAGGACTTCCAGCTCCTCCTTGATTGCAATTTGAGACGCAAAGAAAGAAGAAGGAGAAGAAGAAGAAGAAGAAGAAGAAGAAAGAAAAAAAAACTCAATACAAAACCTGTTCCTTCATAAAATTACATTTTCATTTATAGGTTATATAGCATATTTGTTTAATAGAATACGCGTTTTATTTTCGCAGTTCTACCGATTGCACATCATGCGGGTTTCAGAATTATTAATGGTTTAAATTGCAATTTATAAAACATTAAACATCACATAATATTTAATGATTTTATGTCATAATTAAATAATCGCGCCAACATCAAAGGTGTAAGCACAACTCTTCATTTAATGGAGAAAATAATGTTAGTGCACACATTTACTTTGGGCCATGGAGTTCATATTCCATATGTATTCAATTACGGCGGAATATATGTGTTTATTAGTTTATTGGGCTAATTATTAAAACTGAAATGTAACATAGCTACTGTAAAGTGTAATATTCCTAATTCTGGTAAATAAAAATAAAAAAAGTAAATTATCTCAATTCTGTCGCCTTAACCTACAGTAGCCTACAACTACTCAGCACAAACTTTACCATTGTTATTGTACGCATTTGTTTATCCATGACGTGAAATGACGTGAATATTCTGGAGTACTTTTTTTCTACCAGGCAAGGGAATTTCATGGAACCGGCAATATCCCCTATGCGCACTTTTCAAAAGTTCACAAACCGGTCTCTTCGTGTCATGCCGAATTGGGTATAGGATATGGTCGGCGCGCGTTGACGGCGCAATTTATCGCGGTTGTTCTCATGACCTTGATGTAAACCTAATTTCCCAGCATGTCCTTTGGGTTTTTATGCGGCTGGGCTCTGGGATAGACACTTCACAAATTGCAGAATATGGAGAGACGACACTATGACAAAGAATAAAATGCAATTTGATATTCCAATAAAGATAAACATGAGCCACTAAAAATCCAGCCATTCAACTTTCAACGGCTCCTATTTCTAAACTGACACACCTGTGATCAGGTCCAGAGATCAGAATTGAGTCTAATCTCATCCCTGAACGCGATGTGACCAGTCCTCTAAAAACCTTTTTAAAACTGGGCGTAAGTGGAATAGCGTAGATTGGCCGGGCACTCAGGCCACGGCGAGAGCTCTTTTCCAGCTTTTCAGACACCGGCTTCCTGTTGACTGCACATTCCACAGACAGCCAACGCGCACGACGCAGAAAGCGGCAGGAAAAACCCTCCAAGAACTGCGCGCAGCCCGCTCCTTTCCTGCCCCTCGCTCCCCCCAGCAAGGTGTCAGCCACGGCCGCGTGATTTACGCCCCCCCCCCGAAACAGGAAACAACACCTGATGCCCCAGATTGCGGGGCCCTTGTGAAATATATCCCTCCACTTCCTGACCCATGCGCACGGGAGCGTTATGCTCCGGCGAGAGCAGCGTTTGGAGAGCCACGGGCTACACATCCCCGTGCCCGGCTCCCTGTCCGCGTGAAAAGTGTCCGTGTATTATTATTATTATTATTATTATTATTATTATTATTATTATTATTATTATTATTATTATTATTATATATGTACATATTATTATTATTGTTGCTATTGTTACTATGTATATTGCTGTTCTTATTAATTATTATTAATAATAATAATAATAATAATAATAATAATAATAACAACAACACTACTACTACAACTACTACTATTACTACTACTACTACTACTACTACTACTAATAATAATAATAATAATAATAATAATAATAACAACGTATGAGAAGTATACAGTACACACTTGAAAAAGAGTTCTGAAATGGCTCTTTGGCATGATTCTATGGAGGAACACTTTTTAATACTTTATGGAACCCTATATCATAGGTGTGAAGTGTGAAAGCTTCCAGACAAAGAAAGAAAATAAAATCAGAAAAAAGACCCCTTTAACAAGATAGGGTCCGTCTGTGGAACCACCGCTCCGCTCGGTTGGGACGCAAACCTGAGCCGGGAGGTCAGGTTTGCAAACGCGCATCCTCCAAACCCTCCCAAAACAGGTAATTCCCCAATTCAGCTAATTAAGACGAAGCTTTGGCAGGCTTTAAAATCGGTATCTTAAATTGTACTTAAATTGTATGTTACATTTTTGGTGGCTGCCATAAAACTAAAAACATCGAATTAAACAATTACTTAAATTTGATACACCGTATTACATTACACTTGGTGTACACTTATATTTAATGATTACATCAAGATAATTTCAGGTTCTGCCAAACGCATAAAAACGACACCACAACATCTACATACACACAATTGCAAGTGCACATAAATGCGAGCGTTGTTCCGCATATGTCGGCTGGGTTTGTTTTGAACGGTGACACGTGCAATACCAGTGCGTTTACAACAACATAACTCCAAACAAGAATATCTTGCTAATTATGTTTTATGATTTCTTTTTTTGTTCGCGGCTGCGGACCAGCAAGCAGTAACACGGGGACCCATCTCAAGGTTGTTCTTAACTTTAACGAAATGCATGTTTAACACTGGTGATTGTATTTTGGGACTTATATTACAAGCTTCCCAAAACTAAAGAAAGACTCTATATCCCTCCATATGGACTTTCTAGTTTACCTACTAGTTTAATACATCGGATGTTGCCATCTCAACCTGTAGGCCAGCGGAGGATGGGCATCCGGGCTCCTCCTGAGATTTCTTCCCATGGTGGAGTTTTTTTTTCTTTTTTCTCGCCACTAGGGAGTAGTTTAACTCATGTGATATTTGGCGGCTCTGGGCTGATACCTATGCTTTTTCTTCCCTTCTGAACCACGTAAAGCGACTTTGGGACAGTCTTCTGCGAACAGCGCTATAGAAATACATTTTAATTGAAATTGGTTTATGTTTTCTGGGGATGCTGCTTGTCCGCGACACGCGGGGAAAGGGCTTTCATAATCACACTCGCGTATGGCATCAGTCTGTGTTGCGACTGTAGCATCACGATCGCCCAAACATTACCATTTATTTACTTATAAATAAAACCAGAAATTGCATATAATGAGGTTTGATCAACATCAAAATATACGACGCCCAATGGAATATAGCCAAGTGACGAAATACCAAAGTGCAACTGCCCAATTAATTACTGGCATTAGCTAAAGCCTACGTACAACAAAGTGCAAAGTGCATACCCATAACCAGGGACAAGTGCGCTGAAAGACCCCAGGGAACTACAATCCTCTAATAAATATCTCTTTACATACAATGCAGAGAATAGGCCCACGTGCCAGACGCACGTTCCCTGAGCACCTGCCCCGAAGGCTTTCTCCAGGATGGGTGGATACACCTCGAGCTGTCAATCACTGACTCGTTTGAACCAATAGAATTGGTTTTCGCATCGGAAAACCACAAACTTTAGGGGGGGGGGGGGGAGTCGCCAGTGTACCCTACCGCCCGATAGCTCCGCCCGTGTTTGGCATTGAAGCGAAGCCCGTCAGTACCGCGCTCTTCGGCCCGGGTTCGTGCAGCAGAGCGCGCGCGCAGGTGCAGCTGCAGGAATGCCGCACAGGTGAGCGCGGGGTGTTACGGCACCTGCTCGCGCGCACGGGCGAGGTGCGCCAGAAGCAGCCGGTTACGCCGCATTTCTGGAGAGTGAAAAACGACTTGTTTTGGAAAAAAAAGAATAATGCGCAGGACTGGGTTTGTAGATGGGAAGGGAGATGACAGACGAGACGCGCCGTCGGGGGAAACACCGACCGTTGGGCTAGCTCTGAGGCGCGAGGTTTTGGAGGGAAAGCCGTTTATCTGAATGCACTGTGCTGTCGTCCTGCGCGTAAATCCACACAACGAAAGACGCGAATACCAAAATTTAGAGACGAATCTGATTTACCATTATTTCACAGCTCACTTGTGAATTCGTCTATAATTCACTGAGGGTTTATTTATTTTTTTACTAATCAAAAGAGAGGCAAAAAGTGGTACCCTTAACCTTGCACTTAGATGCGTTGTGTGTGTCATGTCACCGAGGTTAAATACACCCAACCCAACATAAACGTAATGAAATATTAGCCATTTAGCCACAGCCCATCAAAGCACTGATCTGTACAGCACTGCATCTGGTTCTGACCTCAGATCGTCCCAGCTTTCATAAGGAATCTTGGTAAACTGATTCCCACTGTATATTACTCACACTCTATGTATAATAGAGGAGCTATGAGGATAGCCCTACAAGGCTCAATCTCTTTAAGTTTAGTAATTTGACTGAGGCTTTTAAATTAATGAAATGGATTAACTAGGTGAACTACAGGGGATTCTTAGGTTAGCAGAACAAGAGGGCAGAAATTGAAATTGGTTAAGGGTAAGTTCTGCACAGATATTTGGAAGTATTTTTCCAAACAGATAGTGGTCACTGTTTGGAATAGCTTGCCAGGACATGTAGTGGAGGCAGAAACACTGGGGGTTTTCAAGACCAGGCTTGACAGAGTGTTAGATACCATTTAGCTTTTAGGCAAACTATACTTCAGTGGTAGGAAAAGGCAAGCATTGCTGGGCTGAATGGCCTGTTCTCACCATTGTGTTATGTCATGTTATTTATATGCTGATGTCATATTACTGCCTGTGCCAATAGTTCTGCTGAACAAACTCAAATGGATATTTAGTAAAGTCTATTAAAGATAAAAAATATAAATAAATAATTTTTTAGGGTCATTCTCAACCTTTCTTTCCGTTTTGATAGCCAGACCTATCAAGGTAGAATTATTACAGCAAGTTACCGTTGATAAGTAGCTAAAGGTATACACAGAATACACAGTAGACACAGTTACTTTAAATAGCGGTAAACAGTCTAACTGTTACATTTAGTAAAACTAAATGTAATCAATCTAAATATAATCAATATTTGTTGTCGCCCGTTTTTCTTTTTTTTTTTTGCTACATTTTCTGGAAATCTGAAATTTGCACTTTTGCACATTAATGCAGAAAATAAAAAAATAAGCATCTCTGTAATAATCTAACATTTTGATTTCAGAGGCAAGTACTAGGAAAACAGGCTGTAAAAAATATTTAAGTTTGTTTCATGCTACTTACTGACATTGTTCATTATCCCTGAAACAAAATAGTTACTTCGTAATTACACAAGTAACTGTATTTACCCAGTTAATACGAGGAAATTTACAGTAATTAACAGCCTGCAATATAAAGCGTTGCCATAAAGCAACCTGCTGTCCTTTGTGTAGGAGCTAATCTTGTTATTCTCCGTACATTTCCCCTAAGGTTCTACCCCCTTCTTATAGTGTGCGGCCAAGAATTAGACACAATACTTAGAGTAGTCTGAAGTATTACTAGAAACTCTACTGAATTATTTTCAATAGCTCGGAAATAAGCTTTTGCTCAAACATCCTTCCTCCACACAAACACTGTATGAACTTTTTACACAGCGAGCAATTTGTTTCTCAAGCGACATGTTTAATTCATGAGGGAGATTTATTAGGAAGAAATACAAACATGTTTACAGAATATCACTTTGACAAGATGGGTAGAGCCTGAGTTTTAAAAAGGCACGTAATAATATAATAACTGTTATAATTAACATTATATGATTTCATTCATAAATGCACATGGTGTAGATGGCATCGACCAGCCTTTTGCCTTGCCAGCAAAAAACAAGACAGGAGTGTCACGTGCATTGAGAGACAGCGGGTTGTTCACCAGTGTGAGGCAGGTGTGAGGCAGGTGTGAGGCAGGTGTGAGGCAGGTGTGAGGCAGGGAACATGACGACATCTCAGCAGTCGTTCCCCAGGTAACCATAGGTCATAAATAACCCACTTCTAAATTAGCGGATTTAATTTGCTGTAAAATCCCCACAAGTTTCACAAATTTAGCGCAGAGCACCGAAGGCAAACTCAGGGCCTGTAAAGCAGGCTGCAGGGAGGTTTTCCTGGTCCTTTATAAAATGGAGGATCCCCCCCTTCTTCTCCGAGGGACCTGCTCATTTCTCTTTTCTCTTCTTTTTGTCTTTTTTGGGTTTTTCCTGCTCCTGCTCCCTCCTCCTCCTCTTGCCCGTGTGGCCGTTTAGGGCGGGGCCAGCCGGCTCCTCAGGGGGCGCCTCCTCCACACCCCCATCCCGGCTCCCGCAGGAAAGCCCGCACTCCTCCCCCTCCATCCCTCCATCCTCACGCTTCCTCCTCCTCTTCTTCTTGTTCTTCTTACCGAGCCCGCAGCCCTCCTGCTCAGCCCCCTGGGAAACGCTGACCTCCACACCCACCCCGACTCTCTCCACCTCCACCTCCTGCTCCTCCTCCTCCTCCTCCTTTTCTCGCTCCTTTGACTTCTTCTTCTTCTTCTTCTTAGATTTGGATTTCGGAGCCGCGGGGGAGTCTGGGGCGTGGTCCGGGGGTGCGGTCGCACCGATGTCAGGAGTAGTTTCGGGGGAAAGGTCGGCGGTTTCGGGGGAAAGGTCGGCGGTCTTAGGCGAGGTCACAGGGGCGCGTCGTCCGCGGAGTTGCGACATCCTCTGGGCGAAGTACTCCTGCATGGTGAGGGAGCTGGTCACAGTGTTGGCCTCTGCTTCCGGGTCAGGGGTCACCACAGCAGCCTCCGCCTCCACAACCTCCCTCTCTTCCTGGGAGTCCTGGCCACTGCTTTCCTAAGAAAAACAAACAAAAAAAACAGCAGGACGTCCGGGTTACAAACCCTGCACATGTGGCAACACAGAATTCTCATTTTACGCAACGCGGTGACTCAATCAGGGGCAGAACCGGGTTCCTGACGGGCGGGTTCCTGACGGGCGGGTTCTGAAGGTGGGGCCGTGGCATCAGACATCAACCAGCGCCGCAGAGCCCAGTGAGTCACCGTGACGTCACTCCCAGGGCTGCTGCGACACCGCTCTACCTGACGGACAGGTTCATCACTTAATGGAGCGCCCCACTGCACCTCAGCACCTGCTCATTTCATTTATCCATCCATTTTTTATTTCCATTTCATTTTATTATTTTCTATATTTAGTAGTTGGGGCACACATTGAGGGTCAAAGTCGGACTGTGTTCAAACTCTCCAATTAATGAGGCTGTGAAGACGACAGAGAGAACCTACATGCAGGCCCTTTAACTACATACAGGCCCTTTAACTACATACAGGCCCTTTAACTACATACAGGCCCTTTACCTACATACAGGCCCTTTAACTACATACAGGCCCTTTACCTACATACAGGCCCTTTAACTACATACAGGCCCTTTACCTACATACAGGCCCTTTACCTACATACAGGCCCTTTAACTATTGAAATATTTGGCGTTAAAATAATTGTGTTTTCAAAATAAAACAGTGGAAGAAATGTATGCGGTTTGTGACATTTTCCAAAAATGTCAGACACCGGAGCAGGTACCGGTACCCAGGTGTGAATGTCTTCCTCTCCTCCGACACACTATTCAGCAACCGCATGACGGATGCTTTGATGCCAATCAACCGAACGCGATCGAAACCGATTTTGCACATATAATCACAGAAAATTAACTTGATGCAATGCTGAACTTAACTTAATAGACTTTAGGGTGGGGATTAATTATTGCGGGCGTTGCCCTTAAATAAACATCTTTATAACTCTACCGAGATGACACCTCCGGCACTTTTTCAGTTTTTCACTCAAGCGGAGACTGAGTAAAGTGAATTGAAAAACAAAAAAACCCCCAAAAAAACATTTGGTTTCAGAATTTTCATGATGAGGTCACTGTGGGTAATCAATCCTGTACTGCTGGACAACACTGAGCATCAGACCTGGTGGTTCTGGGTATAAAAACACCAAGCCTTTGTGTGCCAAATAGGGCCTTGATACAGTATACAGTATAGCGCCCTTAAACAGGCACAACATACCTCCGCTAAAGAAAGCAAAAGAGTAAAGGAGATGTAAATGTAAAAGAGTAATTACATTTTCTGCTAAACTGCTGAATCATGAACACAGTAAATGACACTGATAAATTCTACCTCAGTCTTAGTTATGTGAT